>NW_017101033.1:4325-35467 GCF_001263275.1 Habropoda laboriosa
ATAGGTTTTAGCGTTCTCGTTACTTACTCGTGGTTAAATTAATTTCGCAGGGATTAAGAGTCAGGTTGACCTGTGGACGTAGATTAAAAATAACCATGGTACAGCTCAATTTATCGTGTTAAATAATTCTTTCTACACGAATGAAAAATGTATTCCACGTTTGTTTGTTATAATATCGTGAAATGAATTATATTACACATTTTCTCTATTCACACTGAATTTAAAGATTATAACGATTAAAAATCAAGTTGACCTGTGGTCATCTATCAAGAATAATCTCAAGAAAGCTGAAATTATTGTGTTAAATAATTTTTTTAATACGAATTAGGAATTTATTCAATGTTTGCTTGTTACAATACCATGAAATAAATTATATTATACGTTCTTCGTAATTACGTTCTTCGTATTTTACGAACTTCGTAATTTATATGTATCACTTTATTTTGGTTATTCCAATATTCACCCTTTAAGGACGAGAAGATTTTTAAGTGTACTTAAAGTGTGCGAATATATTGGATATAGATTGTTAGAAGTGCATTTAAATATAATAGATTTGGAGTGACTCGTGGAATTCAGTTGCCAGATTTGATCTCTCTGGTGTTTGAAAATATACGCAATATTAGTAAATAGAATGTCGATGTCGCTTGTTTAGTACCATTCGTCCGTAACAGATTAAAATAGAAATCTAATATATGTATAATACATACACAACCAGCGAAAAGTTGGGGTGATTGTGTATAGCAAGATACGCGAAAATTTTCAGGAAAAAATAAGCAATTTTAAAAACCTTTTAACGAATTTTTTATCATTCGAATCAATCAAAATGAAGTATATTGCTATTGATCTCCACAACATCAATTTCGAAAATTGAAAAATTAGCACCAGATTCAATATTGATATAAATTGGCAGGTGATTCCAAACTATTGGCCGATGAAATATGTAACCGTTAACACGTTTATGTATAGGGGATACCGGGGCTGATAGGCCAGTTTTTCAGTTTTCGATTTTTAATAAATTATGTCGGCGAAATATCATTGTAACGATTACTGTATTTGATAAGCTGATCTTACAAGGCACCTTGCAATTGTACTTACGTAGAAATTGCTTATTCTCTTTAATACAAGTGTAAGAAATATAGAAATGAAATTTTATATCTCCATATTTCCTATGACTTTATGACCAGCTCTAACTACCTTTACTTTTTAACTACCTAAATTTTAACTAATTTTCCTTAAATAAATAAAACAATTGCACTTGCATTTTATTATTATTGTTGTAACGTTGTTATTCTGCTTGCAAATGCACAATGTGAAAGTAGATAAATATAAAGAAGATGTAGAGGAAAAGTAAGATACAAGTAATTTCTTTGATAATTAATATTTCAAACGCTTTTAAAACCCAGCGCACTCGAACACCTGTATATCACAATAAACACTGCGACAGAAAGTCGTTTTCTCTTTCTTCCGTTACAGGAGTAATGTTATGCTTCACGGTTATATATCAAGAATCCGCGCATCTTCGCTCCTACGACTTCTATTTCAGAAGATAATCCTTTAAATTTACCGAGCCCCGGGAGATAAAGCACGGTTACCGGATTGTGCTTTCCTACTGGATAAAATGTTCCACCGGTGTGTCTCAAATTCGCCACTCTTCTAAAATTCATACGATGCCCCATTGTTTCGTATCTTCGCGCGAACTCCCTTATGAATTTTTTAACCGGCCAGACCGTGCGGCTCGTCCACGCAAAATTTGTACCTGTTTATCCGTTGAAAAATAGTAGCTGCGTGCTGCAGATTCCGCAGGTTCGTTTTCCCAACGAAGACGAATGGCCAACCCAAACGAATAATTCCTACACGAGGAACGTAGAGCATCCTTCTAATGGCTATCATTTAAACATCAACGACTACCGATAAGTGTAGATTTACCAATTATTAATGTTAACACTGAGAAGATCGACCGGGTTAAAATTACCCATTAGCAACTTTCCAAAGAAAGTGAACGATAAGTATTGTCGTTTGTATCTTTTTGACTTCGTTTTCTGCATGTGTCCTTCTATTTGTATCGATATGAGTCTAATTTTTTGGTCATCTTTAGTTACGTAAAAGTTCACTTTTGTAAAGTCACTAATGGATCATTTTAACCCAGGTCGTCCTTCTAGTGTTAACTAAAGTTACTCTGAAAAATATTCAAACACTAACGAAATAACCATTAAACACAACGCAGCCAAAAATATTCAGAATATATTAAATATTTGAATATTATAAATATTCACAATATTTCAAACATTTAAATTATTATAAATGTGAATAATATGAATGTTCACTGGTGGGTCATCGAGTGACCCACCTCTTTAGTTTATAATATTCTCTGAAAAAACACGTGTATTTAGCAGATGAAAAGATTAGAAGCTGAAAAATTAAACATTCGTGATAATAATCCGGTCGTAACAAACGCCGGAAGTAGCGTGCGTTTCCCGAATTTCGTTGCATTTCTGAACGTGTATAGTACTATACGATACAAAAATACAGTAGTCAGAGGATCACTTTTGATGGCAGCGAATCAACAAATTGCCGAGTGATCGAATTTGACGCGTCATCTGGCAGAAGTTGGCAATGAACGGTCCGTTTGGAAAAATGCTGGTCCTCCAATTTTGTGCACGTCAGTGTCCAAAGATCCGGACTTCTATGCTGACATATGGGGCGCAGCAAGGAGTGCATGATCGTCGTTACTTGAGCGGGAACTCACCGTGAAACCTGTTAGCATTGCTGCGGGATCGTTCGACGAACTCTTTTGGCATTGTTCCTTTGGAAGACGGCACAGAATCCTCTCACGAGATCAGCTTTCAGACTCTTTTTTCGTAGTTTTCGTGAATACAGAGTTGTAGATCAAACGTTAGAATATAGACTTTGCTAAATGCCGATTCAAATGCTGATTTAAATGCCTCCATAACGCCACGTGACTTGGAAGTTAGGTACATACTCGTGTACTTATCTGTATTTTATCAGATCCACTTTATTTCTTTATTACTATATATTGGAAATGGGTTGTGGAATGAAATAGTCTTTTCACTTTGTAATATACGATTTATTTACGGTCTCAGAGGAAACGTCTTTACTCTATTGAATCTTCTGAAGGACTGTTTCTAGGCACCCAAAAGAAAGTTGGGGTCCCCTTATACCTAGAAACTGTTTACGTTATGGTATGGCATTGTGCAGTGAGTGACTCGAAGACGAACACCAGATGCATCTGGTGGAAGTCCCAGTGCCTTTGTTTAAAATAACCCGGAGACATTTTTGTCCTCACTTGATTATTTCCATAGGGTGTTGTTAGAAATAATCCAACACTATACTATTAGATTATATTGTTCTACTATTACACCATTACCTGTCAATTTTTTTATAACAACATCGTAACATGAAATTGTAATAAACCGTAATAGGTATGTCTTATCATGAACGAAGAAACATCGAGTTATAGAGGGTAAAGTTTCTTTTCATATTTTTGACACGGAAGCAGGTTTCGTGACATGGTACGCTCATTCATTGTATGATAGTATATACAGGGTGTCCTAGTTTTTTCCGATAAAACTTTGCCAGTATGTTCTATAGGTGTAAGTAAGAGAAAAATGTTATATAAATATAGATCGTTTGAAGGTTTGTTAAGAAGTTATAACAAAAACGTGAAATACGAAGGGAATGGTAACGGACGTCTGGTTATGATACAAAATAGTAATAGAATCGTTGAAGGTGTTGAATGTAACTTTTGTCAGTGCAATTCTTGTCTTGTGCCGTAATAAAATATTTTTTCTTACGTATATCAGTAGAAAATACTGACAAAGTTCCATTGGAAAAAATTGGGACACACTGTATAAGAGATATAAGGGTTTTTCGACCAAATGGTGCTGAAATAAGATAGAAAACGGTGTGAACAATTTGCTAAAATGCTGTAATAGAAAGATGAGGATGAAGAATCTGTTGTTGGTATTAGGTAGACTAGAATTAGTATCGGTACTTGTGTACATATTAACTTATTTCTGATGATTTGAAAAGTATATGACTGAACAATTTAAGAATTAATAAATTAAGTTACTCAAGGTTGAGTTTTCAATTTTTGCCTGCAGCAAACCTAAAGTTGTTCGTCACATTTTCGTAAAATCAAATTACTCCATGCTTTCCATTTTTGAACATATGAAATATAAAATGTCTTGCTTTATCACGTTCTTACGGAAATTGCACAATTATTGTGTACATTTCTTTCTCGGCTTATCTTACGAAACAGCATTAAAATGCCCCCCAAAAATGCGAACGTTTGCATGTATTATCGTGCTCCTTTTTTCGAGAAAGCCAAATCTAATTCCGAAAAGGTTTTCATTAAATGAAAAACGTGACTGGTTCCACGAGGTTCCGGCATTGTATGCAGGCGTTGCAGCCACGAGTTATCGCGGCTGAACTGCATTCAGAGAGGTCCCTGCAATGGAAAGAAGGGGGCGAATACGAAGGGAGAGAAAAGTAGCAGGCTCTTTGACGCCGATGCATTATTTATCACCGTGTATGACAAGCATTTTCATGTTAATAGCGAACCTCGAGGTCATTACCTTCGTATAACATTGTAACGGTGCAGGATTCGTGCCCCAGAAAGCGTGTGGGGAGCAAACGGAGAGAGTGAAATCTGTCGTGCGCAGATTGTTACGTGTGACGCAATAATTAGCTTCGATTCACTGCCTTATGGAACTGACTCGTTGGAGAATATTTAGAATTACAGGAATAGAACGAATTTTTTTATCGAACGTGGCAGAAACATTTCTAGCTCGCAGATGTTTTTAATTCCTTTCAAGTTGAAGATATTTTGTGGAGCAATTTTCGAGCAATATTGAAAAACCTGTTATCATAAGCTGATTATTGTAACAACAGTAAGAAAAATAATTTGCGTTTGTCACAATGAAATGTTTCAAAATTTTCTTGGATAACGAAGAACGATGAAATAATTTGTCTACTGATACTTTAAGCGTTTGTAATACCGAATCATACATGTGTTAGAAATTATAGCATACATGTACACAAAGGAAGTTGTATTTTAAACGAAATTTAAATTTGAACTTATATTTTCATTAATAAGACTAAAGATCGCCAAATATAAATTACACATATACCTAATGTGTTCATATTTTTATGTGACACAGTATTACAATTAGTAAAATATTAGAAAATATTAAATCACGAGTAAGAGTCTTTTAAATTAATTTAACAACCAGAATATACAGTATGTTTGAACATTCAATATTTTAGGATGCAATGAAAATTGTCTACAAAATCGTTTAGAGTGATATTTAGACAGAATGTGAATAAAAACAATTAAAACTAATTCTGGAAAATATAGTGCGCCAACTTTCACGTGAGCTTCGGTGTACCTTTTACCTATGGTATTTTCCCTGAAATGGAAAATCCAGTAATTTGATGAATCAGTCGCGGAAAGCTCCTTTTTAATTTGCCATATTAGCCGCGAAACTTTCGTCCTTCACGACCCTCGTATTTTTGGTAGCTACATAATATGCGCGCGCCGCTCGCATGACCTGCACCACGTGTGTATGCAGTTTTCATTTGCGTAAAAGGTATCTACATATCGTCCGAATCGCGGAGTAAAAGCGAGAAACATCAACACCGATGAAAGCTCGATTCGGAAACGCCAGAACGCACCTGTTTCCTTTGAAATCACGGGGATTTCCAATCCCATAGGGGAGAACGAAATTACGCCGCCATCTATGTAAGATTACACAATTCCGCCGACGTATGCATCTTTAACACCATCGAGGAAGTTTAATTGATTTTAACGACGTGGATGATTTACATCGGTCACGCAATCAAATGACTGCTTCAATTTGAGTGTTTCGATTTGAATACTTAAATTTGAATGTTTCGAATTTTGTTGGTTCCATTTAAATATTTGAATCTGAATAATTAAATTTGAAGATGACAAATTCCTTGGTTTCACTTGATAATTTCAATTTGAATACTTAAACATGAACGATCCTCGTGTAATAGGAATTTCATCAATGAAATCATTGTAACGTGTGTTGTTACAATTCGTACAAAACCCATTACGCATCTTCTAACAAACACGTATGATAAAACATAGATATATATTTTTGTACGATTTTCATCATTTCACGCGTACAAAAACCTAGAAAGCTGTTTAAAGATCATTCGAAAGCGAAACAATGGCCGGATTTGGTGAGCTCTATCCTTTACGGCTGTTTCCTCAGCCGGGAATAAATTACTCCTAAGACGTTTTCCATCTGCGGTTCGATCGTCAATATATCAGCGGCTTATCCGCGAATTCGTACGGCGAACGAAAAAGGGCGAAGTTCGTGGAACGATCCGACGATTTTCTGCCCTGGTGAATGGCGGCGCATCGGCGGGAAACTGTCTGCGCGAGAGGAACGTCGATTAAAGTGCCGTTTCGAGTTTTAAACTGCCGCAGGTCCGGAACGTGTGACGAATAGTTAGGGAATGGAAACGTTCGCAGTTGGTAAATGAAAGCTTTAACGAAGACATTATGCAGCCGATCGCTGCTAATCGGTAAATGCTTTCGAAACGGTGAGTCTGACTTCTCGAACTTTTTTCAACTCCGTTTGGTCACATATTGATTTGTATCCTTAACAGTCCCAAAAACTCTACATCGATGAAAGTACTTGCACGTATCCAAGAACTTCGGATGCTTGAAACATTTCTTTCAAACATTTGTCATACTTTTGAAATTTTGAAATATTATATTTGTAATTATGCCATCGCTAAGCTTCTCTTCACTTCCAGACAATTTATTATTATCGACAAATATGTGATGAATTACAAATATCAGTTATACTATCGTTAAAGGTATAATTAGAAGAAAATTGAGTAAAAATAATATAATTTTTTAAATCCTTTTAATTAAAAAAGATATAATTTTTAAATCTATCCTTTTTTCAGTAATTACAATCACCTTACGACTAAATATCTAAATTTTATTTATTAAATGTTTCTTGTAACCGTTCAAGTTATATTTAAGACATTATTTTTACCACTAAACCTAGCAAAGATAATTTTGTGACCGGTTTTAAGCGAGACACCCTGTATACCTACCAAACATCTCTCAATTATTCCACACCGTACAATTAGAATTCCCATTTATTATGCTGAAGTGAATGGGTACGAAACACTGTGCGTATAAGTATAAATTGAAATTAGCGAAAGAATCAAAGATGCAAAGAAAGTGCTTTCTATGGTACACGTGAGTTGGAATTTCTTTTGAATTTGCGAAATCTCGTCTTACCTATAATGCAAAGTTAATCGATGAAGAAGGAACTGATTGCGCTTTTCGACCGTCGACGAGGCCCTTTACAAGGCTATCCTGCACCTCGAATGTGCGGTTCGGTCGTCACATGCATATGGATCGTTGGTGCTTTCATCGTGTACACAAGTCGTGAATAAATATGTATGAGACCGTGTGCATCGAGATTATTCGTTACTACCTCGTTTCCTTCTATACACGGATAGTCGCGATTTTCTTTTTGTACATGGCCGCCGTTAAATTCTATGTAAATTTCGATGCCGATCGCGGTTGATTATTAATATCATCGTAGCTGATACGGAATTTACTTGATTTCGTTTACTTTGCCGTTACAGTGTAAAGCAATACGGCAGAATTTTAACATAACTCTGCATAAACTTGGGCAAGTCTCGTTATTTTAATTATTCGTTGCCTGCCTTTGTTTACGCTTCTGCACGATAATACTGCGAAGTAGATTTTGTGAATATTAATTTAAGTATTGCATTCCTTAAAATTATGATATCGTTATAATTGCAGGAAATAAATTCCTCGTTACGTATCAGAATCTTTGCTAATTTTCTGTAGTATGTCATTTGTAGAGGTAACAATTAACATTTTCTTTTTTTTTAAACCCACCACTATCTCGCATCGCTTCCCTGGTGTACTGTGTCAAACATTTCTTCAGGCACTCTGTGGCCTCCATATATACAAGGTGGGCTACGTAAACGAGGCCATCGAATTATCTTCTCTAGCTATGGTGGTACGAGACATGGATGTTCGATTAAAAAATTGATTGTCGAATCGATTCTGAATCGATAATTAGGTGACCTCTTTTATGTGCCCCACCCTGTACATTTATTTTATCTTAATCGTGATATTAATTGTGGACCACCTTAGAATCACATTTAATTGCTACCTAATATTTGGCTCCACAGGTCATGGAAGATAATTCAACAAGGTAGCAATTAGTATCTAAAATGATTTATCCCCAAAATCAAATTGAGATTTCCGAGAAATTTTGATCGATAACCTCACCTGAAAAATTACAGAAAATTTTCAAAAAACAAATTTAGTTTTGAAACATTGTGTATCCTTCGTCATCTAACTTATTTACGTAACTCTATCTTCCTATCTCGAATGCCAAGACTAAACATTAACTTTCACCCGTAACAGCTCAAAGACTGACGGATTACTCCATAATATAAAAGCTCAATTTCGAAGGGTTTAATGAAGGCAAACCGATAATTAACACGTCGCGTGAATACGACGAAACACAGTACAGTGACGTGGCCTTTTTCTTTTTCTTTCTTTCTCTTCGGTACCATTCATAGCACGATGTTTCGTTCGACGTTTCTCACTGTGCGTGTAAGTACACCCTGTCGCCATTGACGGGCTTGTTAATTAAATATTAATAACAAAGATAAATCATCGAACCACTATCCCGCGGTGAAAGAACCGGCGTCGACATTGTAACGTTCAATGGGATGTGAATGACGAGCACCTTTTTAGCACGAGGTAAACACGTCGTTCTGTGTTCAACACGGACAACAATTCTCAAGGGAGCCTTCGTGCGTCCTTTGTAGCTATTAAAATCTCGTCAGGATATCGATTCGCTTTCGACACAGTCCCTCTTGATGTTCCTTTCTTTCCCGTCCCTATCTGACCGACCCATCGGGAGTTGAGTTGTAATTAAATAGGAATGACTACACAATGCGTTTCTGTATGGACAAGCAATAATTTTTCGATTAATTTCAACGCTCTGTGTGTCTTCCGTGAAGATTAGGATTGAAACATGTTTGGAACGAGGTGAGAGTTTCGGTGAAGAATATTACTCTGTGTTTTAAGATACTGTAATTGTACTTCACGTGGAAATCTTATTTCACCTCACAGATAGATTTAAGTGACATAGAAGGAAAGTTCGGTGACCCGAAAATTCAGAAAGATTTGAAACTTTGCGGAAATGTAGTTCAAATAACGATAATAACGAAACTATTTTTTGTTACAGCAATGAAAAGGCCCTAGGTGCGAAAACAACCTCAACGAAATGGTGAGTTTTCATATTAGCATGAATATTTACGAAACAGTATTACGAAAGTTGTATGGTTATTGATGTCCTATTGTGGTGATAAGGAGCTCCTAAAAGACTATCTATTTGAGTGTCATTAAAAAATAATACACCAAAAAATTAAGAGTGGTAGTGGTAAATTTTGAGAAGAATAATGTTTCTCGAAAATTCATTAGATTCTATTAAAACATTCGAAACACATTTACTTCGACTCCTGCGCGCTATATTTGTTCCACCGACTATACAAACCGATTCTTTTAAGGGGGTACACCACCCTGAGGTGTCTAAAATAGGGTAAAGTTTGAGAATTTTTTTCACAGCTAACTGCGAAACGAAAAGTTTCAATTTTTTCACAGGATATAAATATAACTTTCAGCTTTTCTCTCCAATTTTTAAAAAGTAAAAATGTTACAAAATAATCAAACCTAACCTAACATTCAAAGAATTCGACGTGATCAACGCTTCCAATTGACAATCGATTTCAGAAAGACCAATCAGAAAAAGTGGCAAAAATTCCAGAACAAGTGATTTGTTTCGCGTTCACCAGATTACGCAGTAAAGATTTCGATATTGTATTTAACAGTGCGAAAGGAAGGAAGTATGGAAGGGGACACGGGCCGGTGTGTATAAGTAGACAGCAAGAGGTGGTAAGATACTCTTTCAATCCAATCGGCTCTTATTTCACGCGACACAGACTCATATTTCATCAGTCGGATGTAAAGCCAATTGAATCCCTTTATAAAATTACCTACGAGGCGTCTCGCGTCCGAGAAAAGGTGGCGTAAACGAATTTTGAATGCGATAATCCCCGGTGATTCATTCGCCTCCGCACAATGTCTACGCGGCTGACTCGCCGCGGCGGGCCTCCAATCTGCGAGGCTGGCTTTGGGGTAGACCGATCGATTTAAAGTCTCAAAGAGAGAGCGTATCACTGTCCGAATGGAGATTTTAATCCGCTGTAAATTCTAACAAATCGCTGTAGTCCCTGCCGCGAGACTTCGTTTCGTTTTTGTTATTTCTGTTGTTCGATGAAAAAGTAGTCGACGAAACGACATTTCCTTCAAGGTATCCGCGATATCCGCGAAGAATATCACGATTGTCACGATTCCTCCTTCACGTCGTTAAACGTCTCCTTTCCAGATGTACCGTGAAATTTATACTCCGGAATATTCTACAGCGTATGAAGTATGAAGTAGACTGTAACTAATAAGAGTAAGAATTTATGGAGAAAAATAAGAACGTTGAGAAACTTAAGTGTCATATCTAAAATTGGTATGTACAGCCTTGGCAAAATTATTGGACACCCCATAAAATATGAAGTATTTAAAAATATTTTTACGTTCAGAGGAAATTAAACTGTTGAAATGTGAAAACGATCGTTTTTTATCAATTTTGTTAATGTTTTCTGCAAAATGCACAACACGAGCATTAAACTAGAATGAGTAATTTTCTTTTAGTATTTGAATAATTTCGTAATGATTCTTGTGTGTCAAATAATTTTATATTAAACTTGTAACGATAATGAGCTTCACAACCAGTAAGTAGATTTTAGTAGATTTTAATAGAATTCAGCAGATTCTAGTATATTTTGGTAGATTTCAATGGATTTCAATAGAATTCAGTAGATTTCGGCATGCTTTCAGATTCAATTAGTGTCGTAATACTTACCAGCGGGAATATAATTCCACTCAACTCTTCCTTCCTATTTCAATAGCAGGTACTTTGACGCAACTAAAATCGAATTCGGTTAACACCGATTAGTATAGTAAACTAATAAGTATCAAAGGGAAGAAAACTGAAACTGTTCGTTGAAAATGCGATCGTCCATTGCTGTCCCTCTTTTTTTTTTCTTCATGCACTCCGCTCTCGGGGAATTATAGAGCCAACGAACAAATTTCCCGTCATAATTTATGGTCCTATCCGGCCACGACTTGTCGGATAATCCCCCATGCCGGTCGCTTGTCGGCGTTACCCCTTGTTTTCTACTCACCAACGCCATACAGGGGTGGTACGCACGCGCAACGCGCCGCCAGCTACGAAATTCGCGCCTTCCTGTATAGGTACAGTTAATAAAAAAGATCAATAAAGCCTTGAATAAATTGATGATTAATTAATACATTACAACTTTACGTGAAATTACGTCGAAACATAAATTTTTGAAATTTATTTAGGGTATGTGGTCCATATCGAGGTTGAATAGAAATATAAAAATATATCGATCATTAAATTTGCTAATGATCGTTTCAACAGATTGTTGCAATTTCGTGAAAATATAATTTTTTGAAATTTTTTTACGGTAGAACTTCCATATCGAGGTTGAATAAAAATGTGTTTATCCTTTTGCGAGGGATATTTTATTTTAAAATGTGTATCTTTAAGGAAAGTAGAAGAATTTAAAAATTATTAAAGTCAAGTGTATTTTACATGATTCAAATGTAATATATTTATATTTATTATGCAATATTTACATTTTTATCGTAGGTATCATTTCTTCTTTCCTCTTGCCACCATTCACTTTCCCTTCTTGCTTTATTGCAACCTCTTTATTGTCCCCTTGCAACCACACGCAGAAACGAATGAATTTATTTGCATTTGAGATAGCAATTTGTAAGTCATTTACACAGACTTCCCCCGTTCCCGTAGAACATTACGCGCAGTTCGTCAATTACCTTCTACTACCCCTTAATGTACGTCCGACTACTCGGTTGTTTGGAACTTGAGATACAGTAGAACTTAATACGTAATAGCCTGGCGAAGACATTCTAAAATGGATGCAGAGAAATGAACCGATTCGTTACATTGCTCAAATTATAAATGTTGCAGCATTTTTAATGCATACACTCTTACTGTAAATAACAGTATACCTTCATTTGTAAGTCATTAGATACTTGCTACTTTTAAAAAACTGGTTACTTATGTAAGCTTCGTAATTAATAATTTCTTTAATATAAATAATTAGCTTTATATGAATATGTGTTCCAAACTGTTTTATGGACAGAGATGATTAGTAGAAGAAAATGTTCCAAATAAAAATTTACTGCTATAAAATAAATAATGTATTATAATGCAGAAAATATTTGAAAATATTTTTTTTTAAGATGATAATTAAAGTAATTAAAGTATTCTTATTTTTGATCTATTTGATTTACAGTTTGTTCAGTTCTTTATAAAAAATTTGTAGAAAGGGATAACCTTGAAGTTTTTTCTTATCGTGTTACATTTATTTAATTTATTTAAGATTATTTGGTAGATTATTATTAAGATTACTGCTTACGTTTGATATAAAAACTGTTATTGCTGTATCCTGAATTATTCATAAAGGATTAATAATTTCCAGAATAATATTTATAAACATTTATAGAACATATTTTGTCAAGCTACCAAAAGTACGTTAAATATCAGGACAATTTGTAAATCACCTTTTACCTAAGAAGAGGAAACGTTATTTCCTAGATGCACCAAATTTGTTACAGTAATTATCCAATAAACGACGAATCTGAATTTCGAAGTCCAGTTTAACACGCTCGAAACACGTAATAACATTGAAACATTAATCAGTCGATTTACCACATTAATCAGCTCGATCCCACTTAACCAACCATTATACCATAGTTTCCATCGATCAATGTCTCCTCGTTTCATTACCTTCTCCATCCCAGGGACGTGTAGTCCAACAAACAACCGGCAAAAAAAGATTCCATCCAAAACGACGTCAATTATCCCGATATTCGGGCGGATAAGCAAAAGGCCAGCAGGAAGGTAAACCCGTAAACGATCGTAATTAGCTATAAGCGGAAAAATCATGGAAAAATCACGGTTGGGATAAGATAGAAACGCGGCGGGGGAGGGAATCTCACTGGCGTATCGGTTCGATCCCGTGGCGACACTCCGCTAAATCTGATAAACTCGCCTAATTTGAATATCCTAGCGCATTATCAAAATGCGATATCGGTGGCAGCCAAGTGGCTAGGTGTGCGTACCGAAACACGCTTTTAATGCATATAGATTAGATCAATTTATAATAAGCCGGTTTCGTGTTCACCCTCCTCCCTTTCCAACCTCTCCACCATTTCCACCGTCCACCACTACCGCCGCTTGCTGCTGCATCGTCGTTGGCCGGCTCACTTTCACAGCCTATCACTAAATTTGTATTTATATTTTCCGTTTATTGCTATAATGCCGCGGCATTATCGCTATTTATTGGCAGACCAACGGCGAACATATGCGCGTACATCGCGACCATGTCCCCACACGCTGCCTAGCGATGCCGTGTGCGCGCGTGCACACGCACGTGGCACATGATCATTGATAAAATGTTAAAAGCAACACCGGCGGTGGGCTATGCGCGCAAAATTTCCCGGAGATAATAGAATAGCCACGCAAACACGCGCGCGGATATACATATAGAGATACGTCCGTGGCTTTCGTTTCATTAACACATTAATCTGGGACTTTTTAACGCCGCACGTTAATCCCATTAGCCGTGCACATAAACGAATCTTAATACCGTTTTCAACTCTCGACGCGCGTGCGCCGTCGATCGCGCCACGATTACGAGATATTCGATCGCGTTATCGTTTCGTGAAATTTGCCGCCGCGATTATTGGCTGTTTCGGCCCGTAAAGATTGGAAAATTGAGCTGTTGTTTTTATACACTATGCGGTTCATTTTTTCATCTACATTAAAAGATCTTTTCTCAGATAATATTGAAGCAGAAAATTAGTAGCAGAGTGGTTCAGCGGTTTCGTCTCGTTTAATCTCCCAGAAACAAATTTTTCAATTCAATGTACAACAGTTTCGGAATTATTAGCATTTATAGATTAAAACTGGTCACCCTGTATGTGTAAATATATACGTAAGTCACAATTAAGCAACTGTAGCGAGCTAAGTGTTGAGCACAATTATAATACAATCGAACTTGTCCGAAAGGATTGAAACTGAGACACCAAGGAAGCAGCGGTATTTACATATATTACGTCTAAACCTTTGAGCACAATCTAACAGCATCGTTAAACATCGCGAAGTAAAGTGAGTATACTCGAGGCGCTTGTTAAGTAAGTAATACGTAGCTGAAGTGTTTCCCTGTTAACCAAACTATTTCTACTTTCCCTTCGTCAACAATACGATTCACTTCATAGGATCCGTTTCCCTGTACAATTTTATTCTCTATCTGTTTATCTCTCTTTCGGTGGAGAATCCGTAGGATGCTCCTGGAGCCCTGTGGTATTCCAATTTCCAGAGACGATGTATCTTCCTAGTTGGCTGCTTGCTCTCACGAGCAAGACCGTGGGCTTGCCAACTGGAAGTTCATTAACGAACTAAATTACCGTATCCGTTACTTTTATCGTGCCACCGTGAACGTATAGTGTACCCTCCAGCCCGCGAAATCGTTTCTGACGATATTTGGCTCTGTACACGGTTTCCCCGGACTAACTGCCGCAAACAGAATTTGCGAATATCCCCACTGAACTGGAGCACAGTTTCGAGGAGCACGACACTATAACAATAATTCTCTACCGCGTACAAGATCTTGCTCGTTTCCTGCTTATCGTGCCGACGAACGTCGTCATTCGTCATTTTTACTGTGGCCATGTAACGAGCATGAAATTTTTTATCGCTTGTTAATTGTATCAATAGAGAAAATTCAATTTTTTTTTTGTTTTTGTAGGAAATGTGCAATATAGAATCAATAATTTGGAAAATTATAAATTTGTAATATGTATAATCTCTATGTAGAATTTATAGATCTATGATATAGAGAAAATTCACTTTTTTTTTTTAATGGTACGATAGTATAATATTAATCTCTGATCTTTAGCGTGAATTGATATTTTTGGGATTTATATGGGTACATTAAAGTTTTGGGAGAAATATGTATGCAAAAATTTATTACCAATCGACAATTTGTGAAAATTAATTTTCCGACGGAACACTATTCCATTGTGGAACGTTTGATTTAATTATTTAACTCTCTTAAAATGATAATAAAATTACTATTGTATTTTTATAATTTTAACTATTTTTTTAAATAATCAATATTTGTAAGCAGCAGGAAGAATGGAAGAAAATTTCTTTGTTATTAAACAAAAGTATGGAAAAACACGTCTTATTTAGATTGTCAGCACATATCGCTGTCATCCGATAAATTCAATTCAGACAATTAATTGCTTAAATTAATCACCGTTTATTCTGGCTTAAAAATAAATAAAGCCGGTATAATTTCATCGGCGATATTTCATTTTAGGGACAGAACGGCAATGTTTTTTACCAATTTACTTGCACGAGACGAGAGTTTGTTATTTAACCGGGTAGGTATCGACGGTTAATGTTTATGCAGGATGTAAATTCGCGTATGAGTCCGATAATAGACACTGCGTCCATACGTTACGTCCACATGGGCGTGTCACATATGGTAGCTACAACTAAACTATTATTTTTAATTTATATTCTCAATTTACCGACTAACGAAGCTCAACGCGCGGGCACCAGAATAATTAATGCTAAACCGCTGCTCTCGTAAAATTATCTGCCCGATAATTTTTGTTGAAACTCGCCATTAAAGCGTGTGTACGCAGATAATCACCCCTGTTTACGCACACGCGTCCCTCTCATTTTCTTTATCAAGCGTAATGATGCTAATTTTCGCCGCGGCCCGGCCAACAATTTTTCTTTCCCCGACGCCGCCGCGCATCGGTGACAATTTTTCACTATCAAATACGTTTCCCCTCTCTCATCACACTGAATAATTACTGTACCGTTAGAAAAATCTACTGAAATTTTCATTTATCGTTTCGTCGACAACTCTGCCTCTTCTTGAGCGTGCTTTTCAATTATTGCTTGATTCGAGAGTAATTGTCATATTATGGGGTGAAATGTTACTCAACATTTTCTTATATTGTTGACAATTGATAATTATTTTAACAATACCATTTGCAGTATAGTTTCCTATAGAGAGAGGACAGGCGACTCAAAATAAAGTATGCATTGCATTGTTAGTATAGTAAATATTCCTCAATTTTCGTTACTTTCATATGCAAGTGCGTCAATCGATTTTGAACACCGAAATCCCCCAAAATTTATTAACCCTTGTAAATAATCCTTGGATCCCTTATGCACTCACCGGCGACCATTTGGCTCCCGAAACTGCTCCACGGTCCAATCCATAAAAACGCTACAGACACTTTCCTCGCATCCACGAGGTTAACGGCGTCGGCGGCGGCGTAGTCGCGGCAGAACTCTCAGTCCGTTAATTGCACGGGAATCGAGAAAGTCTATTTAAATTCACGTTTGCTCGAGCCCCCCACCTTTCCCCCGAATCTCGTCGGGACGACCCATAAATTACGTCTTTTCTCATTGTTCCCGTAACGAACAGCCCGTCGTTGGATTCCGCCTCGCGGCGGACCTCTTCACCGGCAGGTGTTTCTCCTCTTCCTCTTCGATATCGACGCGACTAGAAAGAGAAAGACAAAGTAACAAGAGAAAAAAGAAAGGGTAAAACGAAGAAGAAGTTAGTCAGTGGAGAGATGCTTATGGAGAAGGAAGAAGAAGAAGAAGAAGAAGAATCTCACTGGTGGGTGGTGTGCCGTTGTCCCCCTTCGTTTCTCCGTGGCGCTCACGGCCCTGATACAACGGGCCTATATATCGTGCGGCACATGCGTGCGAAATCGTATTAATTTACCGTGGGGCAATTACAAGGAGCCATATATTAGGCAGCCGGCTACAAAGCGTAACCATGGCAGAGCTTCTAGAGCCGCGGAACTAGAGAGGAGAGAAACGAAACTATCCCGACACAGGGGCGAGAAGGGGTGGAAAATCAGGGGGTGAAAGGGAGAGGACGACGGGGTAGAGAACGAGGATGCGAGAGACGAGGGCTGGGGCCAGAAAGAGACTTCGAGTTCATTTCGATTCGCGGGGTGCCTGCAGCGATAACGCATCTGTCGCCTTCTAACCCACCCCTGCTGCTCCAACCCCAGGAACCCTGATTTCTGCAGTCGAAACCTACCGGCGCGGTGCGTCTCTTGCGCCGCCTCTGGACCCGGAGAATTCGAATCGCCTGCTATCCTTCGTACAAGCAACTCGATTAAGTGTCAGTTTATTTTTACTTGTGTTTAGAATGAGATTAGGTGTGGTGACGTCTTGTTGTTGGGATTATTCACAGGAGAATATTTTTGAGAAACATCGGTTTAACCCTTGTGCGGTTAAAATAAGTTCAACGGACTTACACGCCTACTTTTTTCAAAATATTTTGAATTGGGAAATCCAAAATTCCTTCTATGAATTCTTCCATTGTATCAATTAAATTGTAGTCCTATAAGCAAAAGTGTTAAAGATTTTTCGGAAGCAAAGAATAGATATCTAAATAACTTTAGTTTGTAAATGAATTCAACCTCTATGAGCTATTTTTACATGGCTTGTTTTAGAAATGAAAGTCTTCCATTTGCTATGTTTTTATTTTTTAATTAGCTCTATGATCTTGGAAGCCAACCAACTTAGAATAGTATTTTATTTACTTGAAGCTTCGTTTTTCAGTTTCATAACTGAATTTTTCGTCCTCTGTAACGATGATGTTCGGTCGTTTCTTTCGCTGAAATATGAACGCAAAGAATTCGGAAGTCACATTAGAATATTTACTTATAGAAATAGTTCTAATTCCAAACACTTTAATATTTTGTTACGTGTATATTGATCAATTAGCGAGTAAAAAAAAAAGTACAGGAAGATTGTAGCGATGACTCACGGTATACACAAAACGTGTCACATAGAAACGAGGAAGTACTAGAAATGTGGAAACTATACTCTTTTATTTGAAAGCATATTATTTTCGTGTATTTTATTGCATATTTAAACAGATAAAAATACGAAAAGTTCGAAACTGATATTATAACATAGTCGATAGAGCTTGAAATGTTGCATCGAAGCCTGTATGCCCGAATTCAGATAAAGTCGGACGCACGTGAATGCCCGGAGATACAGTTCCGATCTCAGGGGATCGTAACGGGATGGAATTGGACTTGGGATGTGTTCGATTCAGGAAAAAGAACATGCTGTCCAGCGGACCGCTGCAAGGAGATCCTGGAGCATTTGTGAAGCCGTGAAATGGTTTGAATTTTAGTCAAATTCCAATTGGACTTTGATAGATGTTACATAGCCCTGAGATATGTATATTTTTGGACGCGTAAATAGCGACGAAATTATTTCAATTTTTATACAAAACTCAATTGTAAAAATTATTTTACAATTTTAAAGTATCGTGACACTCTCTGAAGTGTATATAGCGTGTCCCAGTTATTTTCAATAAACCTTTGCCAGTATATTCTATGGGTACAAGGAAGAACAAAATGTCATATAAACATATATCGTTTGAAGCTTCGTTAAAAAGTTACAACAAAAGTCCTTCGTATTTCGAATTATTGTTGTAACTTTTTGATAAAGCTTCAAACGACCAATGTTCATGCTACATTTTTTTCTTTCTTTTGTGCATAGAACATATTGACAAAGTTTGATCGGAAAAAAGTGGGACACTCTGCATATGAAACATGTTAAGTCAATAATATTCAAACAGCGTAGAAATTTTCTTAATTATTACAAGTGTCGTAGTGTCCTTCCTATATTATAAGTTATGCAAAAAAAAAGAGAAGAAATGGTATAATTGTAACCATCCTTTATTTTCATGAAAAATGTGTAAAATAGTAATTATTGAGAATTTAATTGTGCAACGAATAAATTAAAATTAGAAACATTATTCTACGAGTGCAGAAAATTAAATATTTCAATTGTTCGAAATGGTTTCAATTCGATTATTGAAGCATTTTGATCGAAGAAGATGTACCTTAATAATTCGGTTCAGATTCGAACATAAAATATTTTTTGAGTAAGTGCTTGTTGCTTGAAACGTATCAGATTTAACATAAAAGGACCTTTTACGAGGATCGCTTCTACTTTTACGTAGTACAAAATTGGATTGCTTTCTTCAGCGTGGTACCTGTACCGCCATCTCTTGGACATCAAATACACCGGGAGTGGATGTAGCTCTAGATCTTGATCTGTACTCCTTTTGATCACCTATATCGTGTATTCGATCTGTTCATACTACGGATAGAATCGTAAACTTTACGTTTATAATACTGTATCGAAGACTGAAATCCGTGTATTAAAATTATATAGTATTCGTCGTAAAGTATTATCCTTTCTTCTATCACTATTTCAATATTTCCTCTTTTATACGGCGTATCGAAAAGTGAACGACACTTAAAAGTGTTAGAAACTAATACATACAAAATTCTGAAGGTATTAATGCTAGTAAAATGACTAAATGAACAATTCTAACAAAATTAGTACTAACGAGCCTTACTTTTGGTGAAAAATAGTGTTGAACGGTTATAGTCTGTTAATAAAATTCACTTTGTCTATTTAACCAACGTGTACAATTTTTATCAAGAATTTACCAAGTCGTCAAAGTTGAAGGCATTCGATAGGTCTATTACGAATCAAATTTTTAACAATACTTATCCATTTTGAATTATAAGTCATTTCATATTTAATATAAGAAATATTACGATGATAATTACGATGAATTAATGTCAAACTAATTCACTTTATAAACATTCAATAATCGTCGGCTTGCTAGAAAAGTGACACATCTCAAAAATCGTTACTTTTGAGATATCTGTAAAGAGTAACTTCAAAAGTGCGCTATTTTTACCAGAAATATCATCGCTGAAATTAAAATTAAAATTATGCCATTTAACAGGAATAATCTCACAATTCCAAATAAGGCTGTTTTAACCCTTTTGTAAATAGTACGCAACACACGTAAACAATATTTCATTGAAAAGGTCCAAACCCAAAAATTATTACCTATATTGTAAAAGAAAATTTCTCGAAAAATTGACTTTTATTAGTTGCGTTACTCTTCCAGCAAATCGACGATATTACTCCACGAATTACAAGTATTCAAAAATTACTTCCAGAAATTATATGTACACAAAAGATCAATTCTTTCTCAGAAATCGAACATAATCTCCCGTTGTTCGATAGCTTATCTAGAAATCTGTATAAAACCAATTACTACACTGTCATTAACCGTGAGGACGGAACGAGCCAGTACAAACGAAGCGACCCTCACGTCCGGTGGCTGGTAGTAGCACCGGAAGGAACGTACTTTCGGATAGATAGCAGGAGTGAGTACTATGATCGAAAGTAAGGAGTTCATTTATATCTATCGCGAAGGAGTCAAGGTAACTTCAACGGGAGTAAGTACGTGTTCGTGAGGGATGAAATGGCCGGATAAGGGATGAAGAGATTATGGGATGGTTCGGGCCACATGCAGTTACAACTTTGATTCCCTCCTCCTTTAGTCGAAAAGAAACGGGAGGAGTCGGTGAACGGGTAGAACGAGGAGAGGAAGGAGAGACAAAAGCGATCATGTCAGAGAAAAAGGTCTTCTTGGTCGAATCTGAAGATAAAGGGGAGAAAGTGTAAGGAGGAACTAACGTCTATGAGGATGGTCTATCTCTCCTCTAGAAGGAGGAGGAACAGAGGAGAGATGGCGAGAGAAAGTGTACGGAGAGGCTTGCACCACTCCCACATCCATTTGTCTCGTTATAGTTTATCGATACGACGGAGGAAACGAGTCGAGTCGATGGCAACCGTCTCTACTCGAGAGTGTGCGATGACACTTTAAAACCACTTCAAACTTCGTGCTGGACTTGCACGTGAACGTGAAACGATAGAGAACAGAGAGAAAAGCGGAAAGGGACCTCTGGGAAGTGGGCAGAGGGATGATGGTGGTGGAAGTAGGAGGAGAAGGGGGAGAAGGGGGAGGTAAGGGGTAGTGTCTTTTAAGTGTTGAGAATTTATTGGGAAATAATGGAGCGAGTTTGTTCGCAGGTCGTAGGCACCGATAACTCGTCGAGATGGAATTCTCTTCTGGATGTACAGGACCAGACTACTTTTTATATATCCTTTATACCGGAGAACCCTTTGAAGTCTAAATTGACCCTCGGTCGACGACCATTACCAAGATCTTTTCCTCTCTCCTTCCTTCCAGGATTTCCTATGTTCTTCATTTACCTCGGACCCTGTCCCGTTTAGCTCTCTGAACATCGTTTTCACGTGGCCCGCGACAATTGTCAAAGACTCACCTTCTGAAATTACTGGCCACTATCTACGAAACCCCGTGATAAAGTGATTTTCTTTTTAACGCGCGAGTAGGATAAGAGGATCTGCTACGTTCTTTTTTCTTTTTTTTAAGGTTGTTCGGCGAGTGCTTGCAATACGAAAATATCTAACTGCAAGTTTTTGTATATCAATGGAAGTATGTACACAACCACTTGTAGGTTTAATCGCTCAATGCAGAAGTGAAACTCCAATAAACGACGAAGTTCCAATCCCGTTTACCAAATTCAAAGTTTTATATCGAACTCGACAGATTGAAAGTTATCATTCTCGTCTAATTAATTTTTTTCCAATAGTTACTTTCAATTTTACTGCTATTTGTTAGTCAACATGTGTAAGGCAATTAATCCTTTTAGAGATGTTGAATTTTAAGTTGTCGAAATAAGCAAGTGCTAATGCTTTATGATATTACTTCTAACTTACTCGTACGGTTCAGCTCACTTGATTAATTATCGTGATAAGTGTCGCCTGTTTTTAAATTCTATCATTCGTACGACGATACGTCGAATTTTTGCTTCATCAGAATTTATTACCACTACTGTAGGATTTTGTATACCTATATGTTTTTTCTCTAAATATAGTTTTCTACACTTGTCTAATGAAACAAAGAAAAAGGGAAATGAATTCGATCGTCCAATCAAATATTTGCTTCATCAGAATTTATTACCACTACTGTAGGATTTTGTATACCTATATGTTTTTTCTCTAAATATTGTTTTCTACACTTGTCTAATGAAACAAAGAAAAAGGGAAATGAATTCGATCGTCCAATCAAATAGAAGAATTGAAAACCTGAATTATCTGCGAAACGATTAATTTTTGGATACACGTTTACCAAAAATTTTTCCGCTACTTCCAACGAGTTTCATCAGCTCGTAAAATTTTTATCCAATGCTCGTGAAACACCCTGTATTTTCCACGTCGATCAAACGAGATATCGATTCGCGACTCGTCGCGACGTGTTTCACGAATTGATCTATCTATCGCACAGCTCGACGCAGTTGCAAAGTCACGCGGTCGTAATTACAGCCGGGATTGTCATAGACAATGCAGCTGCGGTTAATTAGACAAATACAAATGAACTTTATTGACGACCGCCCCCCCGGTGGCAGAGAGAGGTGCGCAACAATCCGAAAGTGATTACGGCACACATTAACCTTTCACAATGGCCGCTTTAATGGCGTTACCGATGTTTTGCTTGTTACTTTGAATTGTTAGGAGGCGTGCTTGAGGTAATTGAATTTGTCGTTCTCAGAGCCGGAAGAAACGCGACGGTCTCTGTATCCGTTTGGCGGTTTCGCGTGGAAAATTGTTCGGCGAACGGGGGGGATTGTGCAGAGAAGAAATTATGAAATTTTTTACATATTTGCAGCTTAATGGCGAACAGTAACATGTACAATAATAAATGAAAATTATTCTGTAAATTAGTTTGGAGAGGGAATAACGGGAAGTAATTTTAGACTATTATTTATGCTCTGATTATTTCAGGAATTTTCCTGCTTCTAAAAATTATAACGTCCAGTTCACGAAATTTCCGTTTTTGCCTTTTCGCGGAATTATTTTCTGCACGACATGAAATCCCCAAAATAATTCCACGAAATTATAAAAGCAGTCATTCTTTTTTCCTGTCGTAGTATACAAATGTTATCAAAATATTATCTTGTGAAAAATACATTACGTACGTTAAATGAGAAATGTAGATTTTTGCACCAGAACATTAACGATGTTTATCGTTTAGTATTAATACTCATATTATAAACGCCATATCAACCAAGAAACTGTTTTTTCGTTATTTAAAATGTTTACACAAATTTAAAGTGAATCTAATATTAAAATAAGCAACACCCTATGCAAAAATAATGCAAAATACAGATTGCCAAGCTTCCAGAAGAAAAGAACGAAGAAATTTTCCCTAGCATCCAATAATAAGCTACTTTCCCATAAATCTGCGACACCGCAAGAAAAGCGTGGGCAAAGAAAATCCAACCCTAACCGAAAGCTCGATTCGAATGTCAAGCGGATCAAAAACAAACACGAAACGGATCACTTAATCCCCGAGCGTACTCCGGTGATTTTCACGCGGCGGTCTGTATGTCGAAGCGGAGTACTCGGTTGTTCGCAAATTAGCATGGAAAAAAGATCCCACGGGGCACCCGGCGAGGAAACAATTCGTTGGGAAAACAGAGCGGCTGGCTTAATCGCGTCTTAACGAAACTGCCTGTACACAAATCGATTCCCTTCGAGCCAGCGAAGCCTTGCTCGTGCTCGAAGAACGCCGTGGAATGGAGCGGGCGCCGGAATGAAGAAAGGGGGACGAGTGTGCACCCTTCTCATCGCGCAGATTCCAATTTGCCGAACGGCTCCGGACACGTACGCCCGAGGGGCCGTTATTTCTAATAGGAGATTTTCAAAAGTTGCATCCGCAACCCTCCTCGTTAAGGGGTCAGTAATTGCACGCTAGCAACGTGCTAAGATGCTGTCCGCCGGTGAGGCTAGGCGGACTCTAGTACGAAAGAGTCGTGACGTTTCTGCGAGGGAAAGCGATGTGAAAAGGAGGAACCACTACAATCACACGAACTGTCGGCGCTGGTCGAAGAGAAGGGAAGAGAGGGGGAGAGAAAACGTTATCACTGGAGATCACGCTAATCTAACGCCTACATCCCCTTTCACGAGCGTGCAGCCCCTCGACTTGATCCGACTTGACTTTTTGTAACGACTTCTCTCTTTCTTACCCCCTGAGTACAAGGTCCCTCCTACTGCCTTTTCTTCCTCCACGCCTTCATTTTCCTTTAGGAAGTCAGACCTGCTGCGTTCCTCGGTCACCACCTCTCTTTCCAATCTGTGGCAACGGGAGACAACTCATCCCCGTAATTATCCGATAAGCGGAAGAGAACGCCCCGTTGTCCGGTGGACTGCTGATACATAGGACGATCTTCGAGACGGTTTCCAATTACACCGCGAGACAAGGGAGAATGGCCCAATTCCTTCCTTTTCACCTTCGTCTTCGTTCCGTACCTCGTTAGACGGCCGGGATGGACGACGTTCTCTCTGGAAGAACGCGTGGAGTCCATTTTGATGAGAATAAGGTGGAGGAGATGCGATTTGTGGTGTAGGGTCTTTTAGGTGATTGAAACGTATGATACGTATAGATTGAACGCGATTGGTTTATTTGGTTTAATGGCTTTAGTTCTGGGCGAGTGGTGTTTCGGTACGTATGGAGACAGAATGTAACGTATCTCGGTAAAATATTGTTACAGTCAAGGACAGAAATATGTGGACATCCTTCAAAACAGAATAACTATTTGAAAATTGGACGAAAGACTTTTAAAATTGTTACTACATGATATGTAGAGAAGTTTTGAAAAAATTGCAATTGGTTGGAATCGCGAAGAAAATAGCGAAGGTCGCTTTTTACAACTTTTTTATTTCAGCCGGTAATGAAAATTTGAAAAATACATTTTGTAGAGTTATGCCAGTTATATATGTACATGAAAGATGTAAGAATCTTTAGATTTATGTTTAATATATCTTGCAAGGAACATCTCGAATTGATATTCACCGATTTTGATGAAACTTTGGTATATAGTAGTTTTCAAACAAATATTTCACATGTTCTTTTTTTTATATCGGTAATCGTCCACAGTGGAGGGGTGAAATGTTGGAAGTAGTAAATATATTTAGTCTAATATCTCAAAAACTATTAGAGATAGAAGAATAGAGTAAGTTGAAGAATTTTGTATTTTCCATCAACAAATTTGAGAAAAATAGAAAATAATAAATAATTTTTACCAAATGTGTTTATTACTCTCATATTCTAGGGCGATTTGTACCCCTTCAATGTGGACGATTGCCCATGAAAAAGAATACGTGTCAAATATTTTTGAAAGTACTACCATATACCGAAGTTTCGTCAGTATTGATGATTGTCACTTCAAAACATCCCCACGTTGGTGCTTAATCTTTTCGATTTGAAAAGTAAGGTTGCTACAAGGGAAATAAAATTTCACGCGATATTTTGCTACTTCCGGGCATAGAAAATTTCTAATTCCTGCTAATATCATTACTTTTGTCGCGTATTAACCATAATATCTGCGATACCAATCTGACTCGTTATTATAAGGCAAGGGGTTGCAAAAAAGCGAAGAAAATTTGTTATCGTCTGTGCGTAGATGATTCCTGTGTCAAAGGAGAATGAATTGGCCCCGTAACACGTCGTAACCGGCGTTTATAGTCCTCGGTGCTCCAATAATATAAATCCTGCCCGTTATCGGGTCAAATTTATTGGAGGATATTATCGAACGTCGATTATCACGATACCATCGTGACCGTACGTACGCGGCCGGTGATCTGGTGGCAGTGGACGTAGTCCACTGCCCCACGTGGCTACGTAATACGATTATTTATTACAAAAGCATTATTTATTGGTCGGCGATCCTTCGAGCCGGCGATTCGTTATTGTTTCGCTGATCGAAATTTCACGGTTTCGCCGTAAAATTTGCCTCCCGCCGGATTCGATAACGAGAAACGAATCGATGATCCTCTTCGAGCCATCTCTGGTTGGCTATTCTGATTTTTCAACTTGTATTTTTGCACGAAAATCGTGGCCCGTTCATTCTCACGCTTGCCGCGCTGGGTAAATACTAAACAAAAAAGGCTGTGTAAATACGGAAACGATTGAATTATGGAATACTTGCTGCTGAGTTTAAATGACGATTTGTGCGCGCATGTGTGCACCTTTTTGGTCTTGTTCAATTGAAATCGTTGTGGAATTTGATAAACGCGGTTTTGTTTGGACTTTCGTCGATGAAATTAGTGATAGTTCTTTTATTCTTATTTTATTATTAGACGATTTGAAATTCATGTTTTAGTGATAGCAATTTATTTGTATTCCATTGACTTGAGTAATGGAAAACATTTAAAGTTGCTACCTTTTTTTGCAAATATTTGTATAGTCGTTCTTTTATTCTTATTTTATTATTAGACGATTTGAAATTCATGTGTTAGCGATCAATAGCAATTTTCTTCGATTCCATTGACTTGAGTAATAGAAAATTTTTAAAGTTGCTATCTTTTTCTGCAAATATTTGTACAACTTTCGATGCATAGCGATCCAAAAGTTTTGATCGGTAATGTATTTAGGTTCGTTTCGGTGAAATTGCTTTTACCCACAAACACGTGAAAATGTCGTACGATTACAGGGAAGTGTTTCAAGGGTAATGTTTCAGTAAATTTGCTTAGATTTTCCACGTGAGCTCGCTATTAAATAAGCCACCGACGTAAAGAAGATAATAGTTTTTCCAAGCTGTAAAAGTAATGATAGCACGACTTGCAAACGTTTTGGTCGCACGTTATCGCCGCGAGTATACGCGCGACAGCTTAGCAACTACACCCACACGTATAAACTTTATGAACTGTTTTTATGATCGCATAAATGTTTCATGAACACTGGCTCTCTTTACAGCTTCCTCCTTCCTTCTGTGTCTTCTGTCGCTGATTTCCTTCGGGATTGAGTGTTGCGTGAAATTAGTGGTTGTTGACAACAATAAAGTACAATGAAACAAACAATTATGGTTTAGAATTAAAAGTAGCTGTAAGTGTATCTCTAATATTATAATAATTACAGCTGTCTTTATTAGCAATAATGACAAAGAAGTTTACTTAAATCTCACAACGCTTCATTTTCATTATGACTTTGAATTATTAATCAACAAATGTATTTTCAGAAAGTGTAATTTTGATTAAGTCAGCAAAGATACTTTGCTATTTGGTAATAAATCGAGGCAAAGAGGAAGCGGGTATATTTAAATATTATCCTTTCAGTTGTGGATTATAGCCATAGTTTGAAGACCAGAAATACTGAATATTATATGCCCTTAAACGTATTAATTTTCATATGGATTAATTCTAGTTTCGCATACTCCTTACATATAGGTACTATTTCAAATAATTAGAAAATTGTTGGGATGATACTTTGGTAACACCCTAATTATGCCACCATGTATTTTGCTTATATTAGTGACTTTATCATTCGATAAATACACTTCAAATATTTCATGACTTAATGCTGGCTTAACACAAATATTATCAAGTACTTACTTAACAAGTATGTTTATAAATAATTTTTATTATGTATTTATAAGCGTATAAATGATAGTACGGATAAATAATTTGATATTGCATTAATAATGTGTATATATATATCCAAAAATAAATAGATTATAATTATTTATATCAAATCTTCGATGATTTATAGGAATATTATAGATTTATTATTTGGCCTCCAAACATTAATTATTATACACATACTTATCGCAACAAACGTAAGGTATCTTTCATAGCTGTTTAAAAGAATCCCCAAAATCTTCCACCTAATTATTTCAAACAGCGTACGAGCTCGTTTCGAATCCTCAGACTTTCCCGCCTTTTCCTTTTGCGGCGGCCGCGTCTGGCGAGTTCTTTTATCGCCTCCTAAAATATCGTCATCATCGGGCTTAATCGCGTAATAAAACGTTTTTGTTCCCCTGTTTGTCTAGCCGTTGGTCCCCCGTGGGGGAAGTTTGCACAGAGAAAAATAAATAAATCGCTATGGCGCATCGCCAAACCTTACTTTCCGCCATTGCCGCTACATTTCTTCAGCCAACTCCCGAACGCCCGACCTTTGCTAGCTGTTTTTTCGAAAATTTACCGACGGAAGGCCAAGGATGACACCGAAAACTTTTCCTTTCCTCTTCTGCCCGGTGACTAACGCGTCCTTTATCGACCAGTAAAGTTCGAAACAAAACACACGGAGGAGAATAGTTATTCCGGTGGATCGTCGGTTGTTCGATGAAATTTCATGTACCGAGAATATCGCGCAGCAGAAAGTCAGCTGTAGGATGGTCGTTTCTTCGATTTCTTGTACGATTGAACTAATACGATTGCTATGGCCACTTACTATCGAGTTCACTGTACGTAAGTATACATTCGCAAACACCGGGAACAGATACCGTAATGGCGCTTTGATTTCCTTGTATCTTGGTTTCCTCGACGTTCGGATTTCGATAGTTTCTACGTTTCTCTGTTTACTGCGAAAAGATTTAGGTTTATGCAAGTCATTTATGGTGGATAATATTAGGAACGTAGACGAATGGTAAATAAATAGCATTTCGATAATAGAAAGTGTTGTAGTGTCACGAATCTAAAAAAATTCGCAGCTTCAAATTCTGTTGTAAGTTCAGGATATTTCGAATCAAGTCCCATTCACAAATCATAATTGTTTTTCGTTTAGATAATTGTGTTTAGATGTATTTATTGACATAACTTAGCTCGTTATGTGTGACTGTTTTTTTGTTGTCATTCACTGTCAGAGTGTTTACTTCTGCTTCTACTACAAGACAATTTCAGAATTATTTCATAAACATTACGATACACCGTCCGAAGATGTAAACAACTTAAAAAGCAAAATAACGCAAGCATGTGCAATAACATTTCGGATAACATTAGTAGAAGCTATCAAAAATGTAATTCATAGAGCTGAAATGTGCATTCGTGCACAAGGAAGCCATACTGAACATCTAGCCTTGTCAAGAAAGAATACTCGTACACACATTTTCGAAATATTTCTTTCATTTCTGACCTTGCACGTTCCCTGTCAGTCATTCTACAGCAGATGGATGAATTCGTCATGGTATATGCTTTCATATAACATAAAAAAGTACGCAGTATATCGTTTAAAAAATTAAAAGTCACCTTTGCTTCTCGAAAAATATGGCAAATATAAAAAACTGATATACGCTATTATGTTGGCCATAGAAAACTGCAAAACTTTTTCCTCTTTCATTTTTTTCCTAGTACTTACCATTTACGAGAAAAATGCTGGCTAGTAATACCGTGAACACTTTGTATAGTATACGTTAAACAAGTGGAGCAAAAAAAATGTTTGATTGACATTTTTTCTTAATTTGCAGATGTTCAATTGCATTCACAGAGTTATTCTATCGAATAAAATAAATATAGTGTATACTTACACTTAGGTATAACGTGAAAGACGTGATAACGCGAATTTCTTGAAAAGGTGTAAAACAATTCTGGAAATAACTGAAACGTCAGTCTTTATAACATGGTAAAATCGATTGCTTCTATCCTATATTAGCATCTGCTAAGACATAAGCTCAGAATGGCAGAAACGCTCGGGCGGCTATTCGCCGACGTCGTCCGCAAAGGGTTAAAAGGCGAGATACATGGTGTAAGCCTTAAGCGCGTTCAAAAACTGCCAACACCGCTTAAGCAACTATAAGGGTTGGGGAGGAGGTTGGGGGGATGGCGATGGGAAGTAAAAACTGACGGAGGGAGTTGCGCGGAAGTGGAGATATAAAATACGAGGGTGCGTGCCGTTTAAAACCGTGCTAGGAAAGCGCTTTTAAGGGGCACTTACTGTTTTAACTTTTACGCTCTCGTTAAACCAATGGCCGAGCCTGACGTCCGCGGCTGCACGATCTTGCTGTGCGTTTAGTTACCGCTTGTTACAGTTTGGAATCTTCTCGTTTACATGACGGTACCTGGCCAATGGGAGAAACAAGCAAGCCAGCCGGTCCGGCTGCATCCTGTAGGAAAATAAAATCGTAACATCTGCTAATATAGAAGCGCGAAACTGCAGTAACGCGAAAGTGATTTTTGCCGGGATTCCGACGTTATCGAGTCTCCGCCCTGAGTCCCTCTCATTTACATTTCAAATTTTAACGATTTCACCGGTCCAACTTGAAAAGCGTTTTGCATGGAACGTAACCGGTTACGTCTCGAAGTTCAATAATGGAAGACAAGCTACTTTGCGCGAAGTGGGGGTCCGGCGCGAAAATCCTTTCAACGCGTTCCGCCTCGCTCTTCCACCCTTCCAACCCCTTCTGCCGTTGCTATTGCCACGCTCCCGATACCGACGATCGGCCCCGTGTACGGGCCAATTGCTATTTTCGGTCGTTTCCTTTTATTTAGTTGTACTTTCTGGGGCTTCTGAATTTCTGTGTACTCCGGCGCGGGGCACTTATCGTTAGCGATAAGCTGTCGTTGGAATTATGGCCGGGGGGAGAGGCTTTGAGGAGCACTGAATTGAGAAGTATTCGTTTCCGTGAAACGGCGAAGTGTAAATTTCAGATTGTCCAATTATTATTAGAATAAAGATGGTGTTACAGAGAGTCCTTGAGAGTTAGGTGTTTGAAAGAATGTATTTTATATACTGTTATGCCTTTGTGTAAACATTGTATAAATACAAATTATTTTTGTCCATTGAGACAATAATTTTATTGATTTCTTCTATTCACTATTTCTACCAAAGTGTCACCAGACACCTTTTGAAATTTGAACTCAATTATTTTCCGAGGTAATCATTTTTCCTTAATTGATTTTTAGACTGTTTCTATAATGATTGTTAAATTAATTTAGCGGTATCTTTTTCCCCCACATTCTTCTGAATCTAAAATACATTTATGGTATACCTATTTCTATCATGAGGTGTCTTTTGACACTTTAAAGATTTTATAACATTGTCTAATCTTAAATCATTTCACACATAAATATCAACACCATAAGGCAACATTATTTCAATTCTAATATTAATTAGGG
>NW_017101033.1:35533-55195 GCF_001263275.1 Habropoda laboriosa
TAGGGGAACCCCATTTCAATTTTAAAAACAAAAAATAGGGGATTCCCTGCTATAACTTTTATAATATATGAAATATAAAAGTAACACAAAATATAATTACAAATAACCAATTTTTAATCAAATATTACAAAATAATGCTCATTTTTTATTCTGCTAGAAAGATTAACACACAAAGTCTTCTATAATATTCAACATTCAAACCAGAAGCCTCGATCAATTCAATTGTCTATCAATCGCTATACTTATACTTTTTACTACATGCATTAATTAAACTATATAAAGACACAAATAGTGGTAACAATGCACAACTTCAGAAAGTCGTAAATAGTAAATGTCTTCTTTACTATTGCACCATTATTTTTCAAAGTGGTATTCTTACAAGAAATTTCTACAACTTAGGTACCTACTTACTTCCAATAAAACAAAATTTTTAACCTAAAGATTGACTCGCTAGATCTTCGTACAATATTTCGTCAATCATGCATACTTCCAAACTCTAACAATTTGAAACAATAGATTGACATCGGCGAGCATACTGTCGGGCACAAAAAGTATCTGCAGACATAATAGACCAAACCAATTCCGAATTTCCAAACCGACTTTATCCGCTGCAAAAAGAGGCGGAGGGGGCGAGGAGAGAAAAGAGAGGAAAAAGGAAAAATAAAAACGCGCATAGGTACTGATTTCGTTTCCTTTGATCTCTGAACCGATCATTGCATCCGAAACGCGTCATTTTTCCCGCGAATCTATATTCCATCTAATTTCGCGTACATCAAACAACGAGGCGTCGAATCGTTTTCGTCGAAATCCGCGGTGGTCCACGTAAAAAGCCCGGTGATCCGAGGCATAAAAAATAGCGTGGTTCGCGCGCATGGTTCATCGAATACAACAAAATTCTACGATACGGCGGGGCGGCGACGCCGCGCATCCTCCAACGGCGGGTGAAAAAAAAAAAAATCAACCGTGGTCCCGGTACAGGAAACCCTGTTACGATATGCGTTCGAACGGTTCTTGTTCGAACGACGAATCGCGCTTGGACAAAGGTCAAATCAATTCGAACGATTCGAATTGAACGAAATTGAATTGATAACGCGACGAAGACTAGAGAAGAGAGGGTTGGTGGGGGCGGTGGGCAAGGGGGTGGGTGGTGGTGGTGGAACGTTGGATAGCGAGAGAGTTGGAGAGGTGGTGGGACAGAACGATGATCCTCTAGTTGAAACGAATTGGGGGAAGCAACGGGGAAAACTGTTGCAATTTATTCAATGCCAAAGTGGAATGGCCGAGCGCGATCCGGCGGCGCGGCGCTCGAGTGGCGTGGAATTGCACTCTATCGGGCCATAACAATTATTAGCATTGCGACGCGGCATGGAAGTGGCACAATAATATGCATAGGAAGGCTTACAGCGTTTCCATTACATTAGCCTTCGCACGGGCGCGCGGTCGCGTCAAACGATCCGGAAATAAAGCGGAATTGCATATCGGAAACTTGGCTTGCTGGCTGCTAACCTCCTAATTCTGTCCTTTGGAAAAATCGACGCTTTATTCGTGCCTCACGTTCGTAAGTTTCGCCTACGGTTTGGCCGAAGTGTGGGGATCGACGAGAAGCAATCTCGAGGTAGACGGGGAATAAAGAAGAATCGGTATGGCCGGGCGTGAGCTACAACGGGGATTATTACCGCGTGAACGGGAAAAATCGGATCTTCTTCGTTGTTATTACAGGCAAAGATATTGTTTCACCGTCATGTCTGGCTTCTTAAGTTTTCTTTTATGGAGACGTTGGTTTATCGCACGATTTACTGGCTTCAAGCGTTCGTAAGTGGTAGAACGTTTAGTGTGAAGTGGAATAATTAATTCCAGTTTAGAAGAGAATTTAGGTTTTACATTTTTAGAAGTAGTAGATTCAATAAATTCAGACTGTCGCAGAAATTTTGTTGAGAACTAAAGACTACGGCGGTAATTTGAAATACTAAATAATTCGTAACTAAATCGAGAATTTATATGAACACATTGAGAGGGAGATATTTCATCTCATTAGTTTATTTCACTTTTTGTTTACACTTTAAATGTTCGTAAGTGGTAGAATGTTTAGTGCGATGTGAAACAATTAACTCTAGTTAGTAAGATAATTTTGTTTTTATACTTTTCGAAGTAGTAATATTAAACATTACGCGATTCGTACCTACACTTCGAATTTATATGAACGTATTGCGAGATATATATTTTTCAACGAATTATATTGCAAGAGCCGAGGAAAAATTTGAGCATCAATAAAAGTGAGTTATTTTTATCTGAAAAAGCGTCATTAATCCTTTGCGATCGGCACATTTCTCTGGTTGGACTATCAGCTAGTCGAAGCAAATTTAAATTTTCAAAGTTATTTTTGCATAGTTTATTTATTATATATATAAGGATATTGAAAAACAGAATATTTTGAAACTGATACATTTTGTTTAATACATACTAGTTATAGTGCATAAAAATAAAACGTTTTAATTTTTGTAATTTTCCAAAGTATGATACTTGACAAAACAAAGAAGAACAAAGTCACAATTCCAAATAGGGCTGCATTAACTCTTTTTTTAATAGTAAGCAATGTATATAGACAATATTTTATTGGAAACCCTCAAAATCGGAAGATTATCGATTCAATTGTAAAAGAAAGAAAATGTTTAAATTGCTGAATGGTTGAGTAATTAATAACTTTCTACTTTAATAATTCAACTTTATGCACTTACTTAAAAAATTTACTTTTGTTAGTTGTGTTACTCTTCTAGCAAAACGACGATATTACAAGGAAGCTATTATTTTAGTATCGTTTGTACATAATTCCGAAAAGAAATATTTCTAAGATGTACATAGAACTATTTCCATTTTGATCATAAATAGAATATACGTTTAAACTCTAATCTTCTATTTCGAACTATCTCTAAATGGACACCGTTAATGGTACCAAATGTTACGATGTAATGTTAAACACTGAACAAGACCATGGAATTGACACGAGTCATTTTGTGGTACATAAAACGCACCGTTCAAACGGTGGATGAACCGGAATGGTGTTCGTCTGCCAGCAATAATTTATGTTATTATAGGAACGCTTACACGACTGAGTCCTGATCCCCGACGCAAGAATTATAGACTAATTAAATCGGTGACAGAGCGTATTTGTGCTTTCACCGAACGCACACGACTAATTACCAGTTTACGTCGAGCCAATGGCACGTTAGGTGTAGGCGATTTGTCGGTTCCCTTCTAATTGCTTGCATCGACGTTCGTTACGAGCTTGTAATTTTGCATCACGTGCATGCGGCTACGATTCGTTATACGTCTCCGTTTCCAGCCAATCATTGGTTATTGTTATATACACGTTTAACACCATTCTTCAAGCTTTGTTAATTGGTCCATAATAAATTACGTCAATGGTATTGTTGAATTCTCAGTATTCAGGATTGATGCAGTTACATTAAGTTGCTTTGTTAAAGTCGTAACACATGAAAAATGTTTACAAAGGAAGACACTTTCAGTGTACTTAAACTGCCGTTAGTAAATGTTAGGACAAAGACCATTATATGATTTAACCCTTAATTACAGACATCTGTGTAATCTCTCAGATTACTTTGGCAATTTTATTTATTAAATCTCTATGTTGTAAAAATAAATTTAGTATACCTAACTACTTTATTTGACTATGTATATTTGTTTCTTAAGCTTTTTTATGATATTTCATAAAAATAGTATAATTACAATGTTCTATAAAAAATTGAGATTTTATTTTTATGGAAATAGTGTACCACCTGTTGTCAACTGAAGCAACTCAGAACTTCCAAAAATCTTCACATATGTAGTGCTAGTTAGGTAAAAATTCGGACTTGTCTCTGAGACAAGTGATTTGTAATTATAGGATTAAATTACATTTCTTCCTTAGATATAGTACCAGATATCAGCAAAAATGTATGTACTCGTTTTATTACGAGATTCCAGGCCGAATAATTTTGTAATGGCTGTTTAGGTTTGTTTCACATTATGTCCTAATACTCATGAAGGGGAATGTAAGTCTAGAACTATGCCTAAATTTCAACTGTGATCTAATCTTGTCAAGTTGGAAAACATACTCACCGTAGCGAAAACTCAAGAACATCGTGGTTTGCTGTGGTTGGAGGAGGGAATTAAAATAGAATCCCTTTTGTAGAAAACTGACGAGCCGCGGTTGTTGGGACTTGTATAGCGTGACAAGCACCTTAGAACTTTTCACATGCGACTGCTTCGAGCAAGGGAAGGTCTAAGGAAGAGAAAAAGGGTAGAGTAAGACAGATATAAATATGGAAACAAGAGAAGCGCAATGTGTTTAAACCAGGATGAGCAAGAATAGAACTAATGTAGTAATAGAGTGAGAACGATATTATCATTATTAGATAATATTACTAGTTCCAAAATGACCAATTCTACGTAAAACTCAATCCACAAACCTGTCACAAAATTTCACACATCCTAAAAATCAAATCCCAAGAAAGACTACATAACCTACAAACACTCAGGTGGTCCCATCGAAAAGTCCTGACAGTGAAAGAAAAACCCTGCATGATGAATTTTCTACGCGAGTCAACGGCACAATTTAACGTTATAATGGAAGTGTTTGGTTACACGTTGCGTTATTACGACGTTTCTTATTTAGTGGAAAAGATTACCAGCTGATACGGTGGGGGAACGCGGACGACAAGCGCGGATCGAATCGGGAACGCTGATTTCGCGGATGAATCGGGCAGAGTTATGAAAACGCTGTCGGCTACTGGCTACCGGGGTACACGATGTCTTTCAAAGAAAATCCATTTACTGCAGAACCTGGTTCTGGGCCGTGTCCAAGATACTCTAATGGTAGCCATTCCTATCGGTCCAATTGCCGCTACCGCCGCTGCTACTGGCAGGACCCGATTATACCGTGAGCAGATATCGTTACGTGAAAGAGATGGCAATTGCTGATACACTTTTCAGACGTATTCATACGCTCCCGTGCACGACCTCGCCCCACGTCGAACGATCGGTCCGTCGAAATAGTGAGTTCTACCGCTACGATGGCAATCAATGTTGTCGCATGGTTATTGATACAATTTGCGGGACATTTTACGGATGAAATCGACAGCCCGCTTTACTTTCGCGATGCTTCTTAGATTTCACGGGGGAGAGCTAACTGGTGGACGGAAATTTTTAGGCAATTTCTTGTTAACACTTAAGGGGAGAGACTAGTGTAACGGGTAGAAAAAATCCATTTTTTTTTTATTTCTACATAAATTAATAGTAATGCGAGTTGTAAACTGAAATTCGATGTATTAACGGGGCTGCAATCGTTACGTGTACGGCAATTATATCGGCGACAGGGACGTGAAATTGTACAACGCGATTTTAGGTTTGAAACCCTATGGGGACGATTTTTCACTAGTACAAAGTGAGTGCGTCGGTCACGTTGAAAAATGAATGGGTACTTGCCTTCGGAATATAAAAAGAAAAAAGAGAAACTTGTAGGATAAGTTAAGTTAACAGATGACCGTATAAAAAAACTGACAAATTATCACGATTTAGGAATAAGGAGAAATGTTAGCTCCGCTGACGAAAGCTGAAATGACAATTTTTCATTAGTATGAAGATATATCCGAAGAAGAGGGTGATTTTGTTGCATCAAGAAGGTAATGCCTGTAGGACCAATTTTCTTAATCTCAAATTCTCAACTATTCCTCAATTTCAACCCAAAGGAGTTGCTTCACGCTATCACATTTTTCCCTATTACCCATTCATTTCCATTCAATTCTGAATTTAATTCCGTTCCCCGTTCCGAGAAGCTTCACCAAAACTAGACACACTGATCACTGGTGCGCGCGAATTTTCAACTTCTCCCTAACCCTCTCGTCCCACAAGTTTGCGAGACGTTATTGAGCAGCCGGCAAATAAACGATAAAGGACATGTAACCCAGTATAAACCGGTGAACACGTCGTGTATCCGGCGTCTCTCATCGGAAAGTTCACGCGGCGAACTCGTACAAGGTACTACACTAGCCAGCCAGAGAATATAATCGGATCGCGTGGAGTGTAATCAAACGGAGCGCATCGACTTTGCCCAACGCTTTCCTCCTACCGTGGAATCGTAATGCCAGGAAATAAGGGTGTACTAGACAGAGGAGCGAGCCCCGGTTTCCTCCTGGAGGAAAGTCAGCGGCAAAGCAACAATTTCATGCGAGCAGTTCGACTAATCCTCTTCCCGGCCCTTCTCGCTACGGACACGCTTACTTTTCCCTCTGCCTCTATCCTCACTGTTACACCGTCGCCTATGTCTCTCATTGTTCCTAAGTCCCTAATAAAATGGCCCTCTATTTTCGTCCCCAGAACTGAGACTGTGGAACCTGTACACGTGTACACATTTCATAGTCACGCATGCTTTCACGCATGCACCACGTTGCGTGCACGCAGATTGATGCACGAGTTTCAGCAAGCTTTGTCGGACTACGAGCCCGTATGAGTGTTCCGCTGAAGCCTTTTGGTCCTTTGTTAGCGCTACGATACGTCATGGCGAATTCCCTGATTTTGAAATAATAAGTTCCTGTTCCGATTCGTGGAGTATTATTGTCTCTGGTTGCGATTTTCATTGTTCCTATTTGTCTAATTGTGTTGGTTATGTGACTCTGAGGAAGAATTGTACGGAAGTGTGTTAGAGGTAAGAGTGTTAATGTGAAATGGACCTCGTCTGAGGTCACAGATGCTTAAATAAAAAAAAAGAGTCGTAGCGTTATCTAAAAGAAGTTGAATGTTAATGGAAAGGGTATATTGAACTTCTGGATCTAACTTTTACGCATAAAAAACAACGTATCATATCAAAATTCTCTGAATTTGTTAGGTAAGGTAAATTGAATTAAATAATTTGAGCACAAGTTTGATGAACTCATAGTTAAAACGGGCAATTAATAAAAATTATACTATGATCATCTTAAGGGCGGATATTATGATCACCGGTGATATTGTGCTCAGTTAAAAATGTTAAGAAAAGCAATAGGATTGAAACGTCCAGGACTCTTAAATTTAAACAAAGTGATTTTTCATCACGATAATGCCAGACCACATGTGGCATAAAATGTGCAAAAAATTACTTAAATTCTGTTGGGAAATTTAATCACATCCACCATACTCTTCAGGCATTGCCTCATCAGTCCACCGTCTGTTTCGTATACTACAACACTTTTTAATGGACAACAAAGTTGACAGTATCGACTCTGTAATGAATAACATTCAAAAATTTTTTAACGAAAAATCAAAGAAATTTTATGGGTTTGCCAAAAATATAGAAACAAGTTGTAAAACGAAAGGGTGATTACATGAAATATTGATCTAAATGTCCTATCAATAAACGGCAGGGACCCATTGTACGACCTAATGAAGCCTGGCACTTATGTTTTTTCTAACAACAGACAAATCCGAAAATGTCGAAATTCATATCGAAATTTTCGGGGGTTGCTGAAGTTCCCTTGTAAGTCGGGACGCGCATCGAATTCGAAGCATCGCATCCGCATTGTCCGTAGGCCACAGACCAGTCCTCCCGGATCGATCAGATCTTTTTGAAAGTTTGTTCGCGGAAGAGTGGTGAAACGAAAGTATTGTAGCGGCACCGCGTGGATTTGGTGCTCGTCAAGAGCACAAAGGGTTTACCGTCGTCGGATTCGTTTGTTTCGCACACGTAACAACCGATAACGAGAAATAACGGTTCCGGCGTCCCGCTTACCATCCACTGGGTCCTCTTATCTTTCCTACGAGTGGCCCTCTCGTATTATTGTCTCATCTGTAGGTCGGTCAAAGGATAATCGGAGGTGGAAGCGACAAAGTCCATCCGGTCGGATGACGATTGTCTCTGGCCTCAATACTCTGGTCCGATTGTCCCTCAGATCCCTCCTCCTCCTCCTCCTCGCGCGCGCGACCCTTCGATCGGAACGTATCCGCGCGGAGAATCCAGATGTCAAAAAGAAAGAGGGAGGAACGACCAGGCCTTTTTCCTGTGTGCTAACAAGAGAAAGACGCGAAATAACGAGAGACGTCTGGAAACGATAAACTACTGCAAATAAATGGAAATAATTCGAAAGGACGGCTGCCCTCTCGGAACGCGTTTACTTTGTTTCTTTATTAGAGAAGAAAGCAACCGGGAGAAATAAGTAGCGAGCGCGGGGCTTGTGATACAAATTGAACGCGCGAAGTGGAATAGATCGGTCGTAATGAAAGCACGGATAAATATTGCTGAAATGAACGTTGAAATGTCAAGGAACGTAGTGGTAAAGACCAGGTTGTTCAGAGATAATAGGGATGACTCAGTTGGTGTGGATGGAACTCTAGGAAGAATTCATGTATAATTGGTTGGCGAATTGTGGTCAAAGGAATAGGTAAAGAGGGTCTAAAGGCACTGTCTAATAAATCCTTTTATGTAGCTTTCAATTACTGATATATTTACATAATGATATCGATTATTTCACGAAAGGAGTAACGGCTTTATTGTCTACTTTTAGCTGTTAATCTTGGTGAACGTACGCTCTTATCATTTCAGTTATAATCTACACGGGATCGTATAGATAAGTTATTTTAGTATAAGATTTATCTTATCTGTTTCTAAAGTAAATACTTGGATTTGCGTATGCAGATAATAGGTAACTTAAATAAGTACCCTACTTCTCGAAATATCAAAAGATATTGAATCTAACACGTAACGTCTGAGGACGTTTAATTGATAAGAACACTTCATGTCACCTCGTGGAATTCTCTAACTCCGAAAGGTTCTCGGAAATCTTAAAATGGCCGAAGACCCACAGGGTAGTTCGTAGACGTCCTTTCTGTTAGCGTAGCTAGTCGACTCGGATGTAAACACAAAGCCTTTGTTGACAGAAACACCAATATTGGACCACAGAAGGTTTTGCTCCTTAAGGTTTTAAGCATGTTTAATAATCTTGGTGTCACTATGACTCCAAGATCTTGGAAGTCGTAGACTTTCACAAAAGACCACAGTCGTAAGGACCATTAGATCATGAAACGAACAGGGACTAAGGATTACACAACCTTGGCCAAAAGTATTAGGCACTTTTATTATTACATGTTACTGCGAAAACTATTTCGTTGAAACCTTTCTACATATTGTTCATCCTTTGTCGGCCAGTTCAAAGGAATTTTAAAACAGTTGACGAGGTATATAGTGAGCCATAAAACAACTGAGCGATCTATAGTCTGTATACATTCTGTATTTCTTCCTAAAAGTCACAGTCTGCTGTTAGTACTCGCTACTAACACATGTCAGCTTGTCCTTAGTCTTGCTGTTAATATTTTGAAAGTTAGAAAGTTTTCCTTGAAATATGCCAAGAAAGAGTGAACTGAGTGGCCATTAACGCAAGTTAATTCTTTTTTTTTTAATAGGCTGAAATTAGGGCAGTTAGGGCAAGGGGTGGCCCAACAAAATATTAACAAAATTAATAAGAAATAATTCTTTTCAAATTTCAATAGTTTGATTTCCTTCTAATACAAAAATATTTTTAAATAATTCATATTTTATGGGGTGCCTAGTACTTTTAATCAAGTCTGTAAATATAAATAGGTAGTGGAGCTCAGGAAAGTCCCCTAAGCGTATTTTATATGAAGAAGTAAAGAAGGAACAACACAGAAAGATACACTTCTTAATAGGAAGTAATTTTTCGTACGTTATTTCTCTATCACTGATCCACCATAAATCCTGCCTATTGTACCGCTGATGAAAGGATTTGACAGAAGTTTTTCTACGTATCGTTGGTAACAATGGGCTGGCAATAGTATTATGAAGGAATAAAAAATTGGAGAGATCAGATTGGAGTGGACAAATACGTTCGAATTGTGCTTCGATACCGTTGCTCGGAATATCCGGCGGCAAAGACACGAAGGTACGTAGCGGCTCGGCCGAAATACGAGGAATTTACTACTGCCTCCGCAGCAATGCGCCTTATTGTAACGACGGAGGCATTGTACTGTTAAACTCTGCGGTCAGTCAATCGTTCGCTGTTTCTCTGCAACTTTCCCCTCCCGTATCTCTGTGCTACATGTATCGACAGAAGCGGGCACGGACAATTTCGAAGTAAATTTAGAAACCGTCCCCTGTACGGCAGCGCAATAATCTGAAAGCCTGGTTTATTTCCACAGCGATAAATGAGATACCGCTCTAGGCTAAAGGAAGACGAACGACCAGCTAAAACCTGGTATATCTCGCAATCGCTTTAATCGTCGAACAACATTTATAATATTCCTCCCTACAGCGCCGCATTTAGAGAGAAGGATGAAGTTAAACAGCGAGCACTTGTGTATGTGCTAGCAGCAGGGTTATACAGAGTGACCTATAAGAACAATTCTTCATGATAGAATAAATCGAAAATGTGAAATATAAATTTGCAATCAAAATGATTCTCTGTGTAAAACGAAGTTAAATTAAGATTTAATCGTGGAATAGATTTAGTTTCACAATTATCGAGTACAAATACTATTTAAATCGACGTGATCGTCAATTTAGTAGATATTGGGTTTTAAGGAAAATTTTGGACACGGTATTGTATTTGATAAATAAGCAATCTTCAAGAAAAATCAAATTATAGATGAAACGTTTAATTTCAAAGAAATTTATCCAATAAATAAATTTGTCACGAAGATAGTGTATGTCATTCTATCTTTACGATACATCTATTTTTTGGAAAAATTTCTTATTTGATGTGAAACGTTTTGTTTATAATTAGATTTTGCTCGAAGACAATTTCGTTGAAGATTGCTTACCTATAAAAATTTGGCAGCAGACGAAAGGTCTCAAACTGTTCGCCAGTAGATAGCATTTATCTGTTTCCAAAACATTTTTCGAAAAATATTTGCTTAGCGAGCAACGCACAGTGGTTTCAAATTTTCAGCCGACAGTGTGCATTATTGTCGTATCGACGTTTCATTAACATCAAAATTTATCATTTAAAACTATTGTAGGAGGTGGTCTAATGAACTTTACTCAAATCAGGATGTCGCGCAAAGTAGTTTATTTCGGACTCTTCGGCGTCCGTCTATTACCGAAGCTAAGAACCGACTCCCGTCGAATGGCAAAGATATCGCTAGACCGAACCGATGGGTACCCGGGTCTGGTGTTTGTCACTCGCCAAGAGGCGCAGACCAAGCCATAAACCGTCCCAAAAAGCCTACACTATCATTTAAAAACGAAAAATAAAACCACAACTGTATATCCGACTTTCTAAACTCCAAGCCACTTCTTTACAAACCAACAACAAGACAAACTCGAGCCTTGCGTGCGCTATAGATCACGAGGATATCAAGACGCGAAATTCGAAAACCGAACGATCAATTTTTCGTTCTTGGACGCGTATAGGGGCGAAAGTGGGTGTCAGAGATTACGGAGTGACGGCTGTGGCGCGGTCTGCCGGAAACAGGATGGAGGTTTCCGCGTCGGCGGTCACGCTGCAACGTCCGATCAGCCGGAAAACGTCCAAACTCACAATCAACCCTGGGGAATATTTCATTCGGGTAGGAATTTTTCCCTCGAATTTCGTTGCTAGCAAGGGCCAGCCAGCGCGTCGCTCGGCCATTCTCCTTCATCCGGCCTCTCGATGCCTCGAAAATACGGGTCAACGTCTGAACGCAAATTGGAATGAACGACGAGAGACAAGCGGTGGCCTCTGGGAAAACAGGTTAGAGAACGGGGTGGCTCGACGAAGGACAGCCGTGCATATGCACAGGCCGGAGAGCGAGAGACAAAAAGGAAATAGAATGGGGAGACGGGGCTTGGAACGAATAGGAGGGAAACATTAACCTGGTTGACCCTTGCATCGGAGCGGTCGGCCGGAAAATTCGAAAACTCGTTTGTCCAGGCATTTGGCCCTCTCTAGTCGTTAGCCGCGCGCATGCAACCGCTTCCACGCGCTCTTTTTTGCACCGATAAGCATGCGAATCGCAAGCTTGTTACGTCCTCGCGTGTAAGCAGATTCGTATTGTACGGTGATAAAAGAACGGTTTGTTCTGGCGCCAAGTTGGACCCTTTTGAGCGGCAGAGCCGATTCACTCGGATAAGCTAAGAGGTCGACGAGTTTTGTGGCCTGCTGTCGGGAATTTTATATTACGAGACCGCGAAGGAAACGAAAATTTCACTGTACGGACAGAGGCAGGTAACTTTCAAAATTAATCCCTTACCTTGTAACAACGAGGCGGACTCGTGTCACAGATTACGGTCAAGGTGCGACGAAAGCAGTTACATTAGGTCATTCCATACGTTCGTGCCGAGAGCGAAAAATATTTTACTGAAAATCTAAGGAAATTCTATTGCGATGGCGTAATGATCTTACCAAAAAAATAGGAAAAAGTTGTGGAATGAGAAGGCACTTACGTTTTTTTTATCAAATGTAAAGGTTTATTGGAAATATTGATCTAAACTATAAAATTCGACGCGAACTTATGGGGTGACCTAATGCTAGCAAGAGAGATTAATTTTCATTTCAGACTTATAGATCTGAGAATTGCCAAATGTGAATAATGTACAATGTTTTACAATAGCTTTTATTACTTGGTTAAAATTAAAACAGTAAATAGCTGACGCTGTTCTATTCAGTCATTTAAAAAATCGTAAGGTTATGGGTTAAATGCTGTGCGGTAGATTTCAATCTTATATCTATCATTGTATATATAGGGTGTCCCAGTTTTTTCCGAACAAACTTCGTCAGTATGTTCTATGGGTATAAGTAAGAAAAAAAGGTTATATAAACATATGTTATTTAAAGCTTTGTTAAAAGGTTACAGAAAAAATCCCCCACTGGTAAGCCGGGACTCTGCGCACTACGCCAACACCCTCTCTCTATTTTTCCCTATTCTTACTTTTATAGTTTGGTATGGAGGTCCCGCTTCCACAATGATGAGTAATTATATTGAATACCTATAAATTCTGATCTGGTATTATTTGTTGTACTTTATATTGCTATAATAATCTTTTATAAAGGTCTACAGAATCTATGTTTACACAACATTTTCTTCGGAATTATATCTGAAGCTCTCTCTGAAAATTCCAGGTACATATTTATTTATTTTAGTCACTCTTATTTCGTACGAAAGATATAATGAAATCATAATAAGACAAAAGAAGGGAGAAAATGTGAAATTTAATTAAGAAATTTAAAAAATCCTACAGAAAAGTACTATAAAAAAAGATACATAAGAAATAGTAAAAATGAAGTAACGAATTCAAATTTACTATTAGAAAATAGAAGCGTGGACTTTTTAACCTAATAAAATATTTATTCCAAAGTGAACAATTTTTTCAACTACGTTTATTCAGCTATTTTTAATTGCTTCTGTTTTAGAAACTTTTCTGTGTGCTGTGCATATTGGGTAACAATTTTTTATGTATTTTCAAACTCAGTTTCGGTAAAAAAGGGGATACAAACAAAAGTTTGTACGCTCATTTCCGTTGTATCTGATTCCGCCCTACATTGTGTAACGGAAAACCTATCAAAAATTAAAATCGAGCTATTATTATCTTTCCTAGTATAAAGAATTGTTACAATTCACAAAATGGTACACTGAAACGTAGAGCTGTTTGAAAATAATCAATGGAATGATATGCCGGTAATAAAATATTGACAATTCTAGTTTAATTAAAAAACAACGAAACTCTGCAATTTCATTTAAATCTAGGATAAATAATTACATCGAATGTAATGTTCAATATTACCGCTAGTGAAAATTCTATTTTATCAAATACAGTAACAGAACTAACTAAGATGAATTACAATTTATAATTAGAGATGCAAAATACTGTATCATCTCTACTCACCTACATTTTGTATTTTTTTTAAATACTGTTCCTTCTAATTAGTGTCTTGTTGCTGTGTGCGATTGAAAATTTGTTGCCAAGAAGAAAGAGTAAAGTAAATTCGAGTCTTCCAATAATTGTCTAAACTATACTGAATAAGTGACGTATGTAAATCTTTATCACTACCACCTTCACGGCTCAATTCACTTGTGACGTCATGTTCACATGCTGCGGGAAAATCCGTGGAAAGTAAAATAACCAATTTACCCTGCTCCATTCTGAACAGCATTATCCGATTTTTATTCGAAAAGAGGAAATCCTACGTCTAAGGATTAATTCGACACGCCGTGGCTGGTTCGACGCGGGGGTTCCGCATGGCGAGAAGATTACCGGGTGGCGCGCAAATAAATGAACGGTGCCAAAATAATAATTCCGCCCTTTTATTCCGTATTCACGAGATATAAATAAGACCGCTGCTGGTATTCGTCATTGCATTTGAGAGTCACCCCCTATGCGAAAGCCAGTCGACGTGGAAAGTCGTGAGCCTGGATACCTCTGAACCGTAAAATCCGAAAGAATCACAGCTCCGGCACGAATCATTTTTAGTCCTTTGGCCTTTCCTTATTTTATCGTTATATTAGGCGAAAAAAATAGGGGATGAAAGTAAAAGGTCCGAGAGGGACCCGTTCGAACAGAGCTTATCTGCCATACTGGATAAAGCCTTTTTCGATCCCGCATATGTAAACTTCATAAACATCGCCGTGGATGCTCGAGGGGTCTCTCTCGTAGACTGGCCAAACGAGCCTCGTCAGTTGTTTGGTCGAAATTTCTTTTTCAGAGCAACCCATGGCTCTCCCCCTTTTTTTCCTTCTTCTGTTCAGGTTTCAACCGAATTAACCCTGTTTGAATAACTTCGTGTCTCCTTCGTCACTGACCAACTCTAACTCGCTTGCCCGACTTGTTTAAATAAGTGTCCGGCTGACATATGCGCGCCGTACGACAATTAGAAAGCACCGGGCATCATTTGTTTCGCGCGTATGGTGTTTTGAAACTCTGTTTGGACTTCGATGACCCCTACAGTTTGCCAACTATGATCAAAGGAGGTGGATGATGGATATCAATGAGGTACATATTTACTTAGACATTGATGTATACTGTGTACTCTAGTAAACTGGCGCAGTAACATAGTTCTGTTAATACTCAATTACATTAGAATCGAATGATTCGATATTTCATTCTTCGGTGAAATGTGTTTCGACATTAGAGTGATTAGAGTGTACTAGAAATATTCGATCATTTGGACTACAGCCACTTATTGACCTCATAGTTTCCTCTCAGATGCACTTCTAAGAGTAGAATTTACAAACGTATAAATAAACATTACTCTAAACTTTAACTTCAATTTCTAAACCTAAGGGCGTTCACAGTACTATTTTCCAGTATTTTTCTCGTAAGTGGTAGATTTGTGAGAAAAATACAAGATGACTTTGTTCAAATTCATTACTTTTTATACACAATACGCTAACTTCAATAATTTTTTTTAAATTAACGATACCTTGAATTTTTTTATTATATATCGATATAGCTACAATTTTTTTTATATTATGACCTTCTTTTATAATGGCACTTTAAATGGAAATAGATATTCAGAAATTTTACCTACTATGAGATTCCAGATTGAATCATTTCTTTTCAGAATTTTATAATGACTGTTTAGGTTTGCTTCAAATTCAGAAAGTGTCCTAATGCTTATAAACGAGAGTGTACACATGTATATACATACATACGTCAAAGGATACTGTTCGTTCCTCGGGCTAGCCTCGCCGGTAAACGTCGATGTAAGAATAAGAAAAGTAGAAAAAAAGAAGGTCACATCGAGTTGCTCTGGCAATCGTCATCTCGGATCAATCACGGAGTACAGCTAACGTAATCGGAAAGTTCTTTATATCCGGCGAAACTAAGTTCCGAGGCAATTTGTGTCCCTCTTTGTAAGGAGTAGGTGGAGACGAGGCAGAAGGAAAAGGGAGTACAGGGTGCTGTAGAGGCGGCGACTTTGCATCGCTCGAAGCTCGGTTTAGACTGTTTCGCCCTAATATAAAGAGGGGCTCCTCTTCTTCCTTTCTCTCGTTCGTTCTCATCTTGATTCTCTCTCCTCTCTCGTTTTGTCTTTCTCTGTTCCACGACGGACCTCACCCTCCTCGTGCCCGCCTGCACTTCTTTTTGCTTTACCTGCCCTCTTTCCAACCGCCCTCATCCGCAATTCCCTCCAATTCTTTTCTCGAAACAAGTTTGTAAAACGCAATTTTCTCGTAGGTTGACAAGTCATCTAATCGCACGTTGAGACACCGTCTTCGTCCTCCTATCCGCTCCAACGTCCTCCTCCATACCGACCATTTTTCTTTCTTTCTATCTCGCGTATGTCGCTTTCACATATATCACTTGTTCCGCCTCGGGAAACGATCGCAGTTTTGAAGTACCGATGCCTTTTCGGGCGTCGCGAAGGGAAGGTACACGTTGCGTACACGAAGAATTCACGCGATTGTGTTGTGCATTGTGTTTGATAGAAAGAATCTTGCGGTTTAGGAGATAAGATATTTATATCGTTGTAAATGCGACGTGATCCAATTCAATCTTCATAGTTTCTTTTTGTACACAGAAAATATTAAAAGCTAGATACGAAATAACAATAAATACGAATATAGAATATATTCGTTTGCATATGTTTCTACTGAAGAAATTTTTACTGCAGCAAGTGTACGTTAATATGTAATAAAAACATTTCACTTGTACAAGAAATGACTATTGTGTCATTCTGATTACTTTATTATTTGAAATACGCTATGTATTATTACTTAAACATATTACGAGTTTCCATGCTGTTGCGCAATTTTGTATACACCTTTAATGATATTGTTTATTATTTTATACCATTTCAATTGTTACCCTTATATGTAGTTAAATTCAAAATATACATTTACTATTAATATGTAATAAAACGAAATTACAGATAAGATCTACTTTCACGCTATAACAAAATTTATCGATAATTCCATGAAATGTGAAAAAGTGTGCAGAATTTAAGTGTGAAAAAAATCATCGAAAAATAGTTGAAAGATCGAAATGATGAAACAGAATGCGTTCGAATTGCATCGAGTCAACTTCACATTCCTACGGAACCAAATGTTCGCGATCTAATTTCCTCTTCTGTCTGATTTACGCTCTCGTTCGTGGAATGATCGGATCGACCGAAGCCGTCTTTCCTGAATCCGACTATAATACCGTTTGGCCCGCATATACGTTATCGGCTGCGTCTTCACTTGGACCGAACTTGAATTATACGATTAATCTCCTAGCGAAAATTAGGTTACTGGGATACGATGGTAATGGATGGCGGTGAATTTTCGGGAAGAATGGGATCACGGACCACGAACTTCTGGAATATTCGAATAATAAGTCTGAATAGCTGGCCGTTTGATTAATAGCTGTACTGTACACTTCGAAGAAGTTACGCATCCTATTTCCACCGGAAGTAATCGATTGGCTATGATCGTAAATTAACAGGGGAATTGTGCCAGATATTGTAGACATTGTTTTCGTGGTAATGTTATTATTAATCATGTTGCATGATCGTTACCTTGCATAAACACAACTTGTTTGCAACAGAATTTCAATTAATAAGTTTGTAGGCGTACGTTAATGTTAAAAGTAAACAAACTTGTTACTCGAAATAAGTAAGAAATTGTATTGTATTTTCCTTGGAGTCAGAATATTTTTATGTTACTGATTTTTTAATTTCTACTTTTCAATTACACAGGGTGGACCGTGTAAGACAGGCCACCTAATTATCTTCTCTAGCTATGGTTGTACAAGAAAATTTGTATACAAGAAAAAATTTTTCATAGATGACAATTTTTCTATTTTCTTTTCAAAGTCACCTATGTCTTTTTATATGAATGTATTTCTTTTCCTACTGTGTGTTGTAGCAGACATTGATGTGCATTTAAGTATGTAAAATAATGTGGTCGTAAAATCACCTTGGACTCTAAAATTTTAAATTATATGTGAAACTTCCCTCAATTTCTTGCCATTTTTCCATCAAAAAATTTTTCTTTCATTTTAGTCACCCTTTGAAACCATTCACATTACGTACAGGAGTTTTCTTGTATCATCATAATTAGAGAAGGTAATTAGATAGTCTGTTTTACGTGAGCCACCATATATACTGCAGATGAACCATGTATCTTAGACTGTTATTTATATAATTTGGCCTATCAGTATTGTTCTACTACTTGCATACCAATGGAACAAATACATATATGTATATTAATCTTGATTTTTACAAAACTGAATATTTCAAAAACACTTTGCAGACTGATATCCATGGAAGCGTTTCACTATTCCATAAATTACACTAAAAAATTAGACATGTGACACCAATTTCAAAATATCCTAACCAGTCACACGTATCAAACGACGTCCTAAAAAAGAATGGCTTCTCGACAAGTCTCTCTCCCTGCCTTACAATTCATCTGCATAAAATTCCTCTTTCTCGTTCTCGAGCATACAATTACACGCTCTCTTGCGAAACAGAAAGACCCCGGCTCCTCCTTGTTCCAATATATCCCCTTGGTTCCAAGTCAGGCTTCCTTCGCTATGACTCGATTCATCGAATCAGCTAGCAGATTGCATCGATGTCGTGGTAGTTAGAACTCCTTTTAGAGCCTTATCATGCTTCGTTTGCTAGGCACCTTTGCACAGGGGAGCTCGAGGCTAATTGAAAACACAGGTGTACGAAACAATAAAAGGTTGTTGCTTCAAGAGGGCAGGGGTGGCCTGAAGTAGGTGTAGATGTTTAGAATGGGCGACGTTCAAGGAACGAAAGAGGCACCTGAAGGAAGTGGAGGAGGAGGTATGGGGCAAAGTGGGGAGAGTGAAGTGTAGGTGATTTCGCCGATTACAGAACGAATCTAGAGGATCCCTTTCATGCTCTCCTTTTCACGAACGAAGTCAAGTAACAATTCCGAGATTACGCCGCTCCCGAAATGAAATTTCATTCGCGAGTCCCAGAGGAACCACGCGTTTCAAGGGGGAGGTCCTCCTCCTTTTTCTAGCCGCGTCTCTCTTCTTCGATGGCTCTTTCTCTTATACAGCGTGCAACCGGTCGCCTCCCCCAGTCTCTTCCAATTTTCTCTTCGTTTCGAGGAGAACGTTGGTAGGGATATGCCACCAGGGAGTTTACCGGAAAGATTTCGTCACGGGACGATATTATTCCGTCTTTCCCCGTTCCAACCTTCTCACGCGTGCGTTGCTAGAACTTCCTACACCCGAGTCTTAAGGACACTGTACCGCGCCTAGTTTACGATTCGAGTGAAAATCTGTTATTTTTTAGGATAGCTTTTACTAGCGGTAAAATGGAGGCGTTCACCTTACGATACGAACGAACGTTGAAAATTTAATAAGCGTCTTATCAGGCTGAAGAAAATTCTGATTTAGTCGTGTTTTGTGCATTGACACACACAAATTCGTGTGAGATTAAATAAAGATTTGACAGGAAACCTTAATGAAGATTTAGCTAATTTTTATAATTTTTCAAGGAAATAGACTTATATTGTGGGAGTGTTGGGTTGGAGACAGGTATTTAATAAATTTATAATTATTACGAATGTATTTAAGACTCAATAATAATAACTGTAATGTCTCCATTCTTTCTTTATTACGCTAACATTTTAACTCGTAACTTTCAATACTCTCTCCACTAACTATAACGTATAAATTTCGTTCTGCGACTCTCGCTCTATGACTAACTCACGCGCGTCTCAACATGTTCATATCCTGTTTTA
>NW_017101033.1:55253-83739 GCF_001263275.1 Habropoda laboriosa
TCTACGCGGATATACTCAGAACGCGTTCGATTACGTCCACCTTGTTCGAAAATACAAAATGTATATTTTACCTTCCGAGATATCTGACCGAATATATTTTCGTCCCTTCAACATGGACGATTTCAGAAAAAAATTCGTGAAAAAATTTTTTCCATGTAAGTTTCGTCAAACTTGACGTGCACGGGTTCGATATTTTCCTTATTCGGTTTTGAAACATTTGTATGCATTCTTTGATACGTAAACTCGTGAATTATTTAATTTCTTAGAATCGTTTAACGTTGATTTCTTTTTCAATAAAAAGAGGTTTTCCTCTTCAAACTACCATCAGTTTTCAAACAATTCCAATTTTTGATAAACCACAGTGTACATTGTATATAATACACTCTTATTTATAAATCAAAAAGAATTTTTTATTGCGGACATTCCAATCTCATAACAGAAGATGTTTCACAATAACTCCTTCATTTTGTAACATATTTACTTTTTAAAAATTGGAGAAAAGAGCTGAAAGTCTCACTTACATCCTCTGAAAAAAAATTAGAACTTCTCATTCAGCAGTTACCTATGCAAACAATTCCCAAACTTTACCTATTTTTAGACGGTCATTATTTTCTCTTGGCAAATAAAATTGTATGTACGTTATAATACGAATATAATTTTTTATTTGCTACAGAATCTTTTTCCACGAACTGCGTAGCATGTTTATACTCATCTTCCAGGTTGGTTTCCTTCTTTCGTTCACCTTCAAATAACAATCGTTTAATCAATGTAGCCAGCCTATAAAAGACAGGGATTGAAATTCGGCTGACACTGTCGCAAACGAATCCATCAGCTGTAACGCTTGCTGGCGCCGTTTGTTTGCTGACGACGTTTCTTTATTTCTTTATTTCCCCACGAAGCTAAACTGCAATTTATTTCCGCGAAGAAGGCAGCGAGGCGGGTGAACTGTCCGCGCCGTTCCTCTATCTACCGCCTCTCTGTCTCTCCTTCCTGTCTTGTCTCGTTGTTCTGCGGCTGATTTACGCGATTCGAACTTCTCGTCGAACACTTTTGAAACGCAATTTTCCGGCAGGCACCTTCCACAATCGTAGTGCCGTTGTTGAACGCGTAAACTCTAGTCAAGAAATTCTTATCGATGCATTGGAGATCGAACGAATTACACTTATGCAGGTGTGTGTGTGTGATTTTTAAACAGATTTCTAGAAAAATTGAGCAATAAGAGGTGCGGGTAAAAATAGAGGGTTAGAAGGAAACTCTGTGAAAATTAAAATTAAAGTAAAAAGTTGGTAGTACGCAAGTTATTATTTTTCTTAGTTTTTAACATAGCTACAAGAAGAATCTAACTTTTAGCGATCGTCTTATAGTCGAACTGATTTTTGAAATGTTGGAAGAGTCATACTGCAACTTCTTTTTAAAGTTACCAGATTTTTGGTGATGAAGTGAAATTATTGAAAAAATTCGATAAGCTTCCTTCTGACAGTAGTATTATCGGTAAAAAAAGGGTGCCTTTATGGTAAAATGATGAGACACACCTCTCGAGCATTTGCAAGATAAATATATTTCGATAGTTTACAGAAAATTTCCCCTGAAATTAACATGTGTTTGAGATTTTTGTGTTTTACGATGATATATAATAACATTTATCATTCATTTATATATATCTTTTTTATATTTGAATTTCTATTTTCTTCAGAATTTATATTTACTCTTTGAACACGGTAAGTTTATTTTTCGAGATTATTTTGCTAAGATAAACAAATTGCATAATTAAAATACAGTTCATCTGTAAAACAATCTTTTCCTTTTTTGTGTTTTGGATGAGTCTATGAGCTAAAATCAATTCCACAAGCGAGTCGTCCTTTTTTTCACTTTCAGATATAGCATTAAACAAACAATTGAAAAGCTGTTTAAAAAATTCCTTTGCATGCTTTATAAGTGCCTTAAAAATGTTTGACGTTGTTGTTCATTGTGCATACCGAGAAAAAAAATCCTGAATATCGCCGAAATTTTCGCCGCGATTACCAGAATACTCCCTTAAACAGAAATTTCATTTGAACATTTATTAAACCGTGTCAATGTTTCTGAATCCGCCTATGAACCGTAAAAGCGTCAATAAACAAAATAATCGAAAAGATTGGCCGGAATCGCGGTGTGGTACACGGTGAAAATAGAAACGAAGATAAGCTTGAACACGATGGCCGTGATTTGTCCCGGGATTATTTCGACAAATCGAGATAACTATCCAGAAACGTTTACTTCGCATAGATATAGGTGTAGTAGACCGTTGATTAGCATGCCACCGTACGGAGATAAGCGGCCTAACCGTGACGATATAGTTGGTTCTGACAGGTCTATAGGCTGTTTCACCCGCGACAATTTACGTTATTGTCACAACCCCGACGGTTCGATAATATCTGAAAATAAAATTCGATACAATCAAATTAACAATATTCCAATCAAAATATTTCATTAAAATTTTTACTAATAATAGTAATGATAATAATAATGTCTTTATTACACATTACAAAGTTACTGGAACAAAGGAATATAAAAAAAAAAAACGAACACAGAATGTGTAATGAACGAGGTTCAGCAATAATAGGCCACGTTTCTCATAAACTCAATTGTAAATTAGCAAGAATTTTGAATAAAAGTCGCAGCTGCATATTTACTTGTTACATCTGGAAAATAAGAACGTATTGATGCTGGAAGCGAATTGTAATAGTATGTCGTTAAAAATGAGAACGTATTGCGAAATTTTTTTTGCACAGTGACGAAGAATGGCCAAACTCAGAGCATATTGTTGATTGCTAACTATTTACTTAACCCTTTGAAATAATAAATTCTCTAAAATATGATCATATTCGAAAAGAAAACTAAACGATATTCTATACGCGAAAATAACAAAAATACACGGTGTAATATACAGGGTTATGCGACAAAAAAATGTCGATCTGCTCACTAACAATAGAATAATCTTTTTGCACAATGACGAAGAATGGCCAAATTCAGAGCATATTGTTGATTGCTAACTATTTACTTAACCCTTTGAAATAATAAATTCTCTAAAATATGATCATGTTCCAAAAGAAAACCAAACGATATTCTATACGCGAAAATAACAAAAATACACGGTGTAATATACAGGGTTATGCGACAAAAAAATGTCGATCTGCTCACTAACAATAGAATAATCTAAGGTGATCACGTTATGCCGTTCACCCTGTAGATACAATCGTAAATAATACTAACAAGGGAGCATCCCGTGATAATGCGAAGTGATTAGTCACCGATTTTGATGAAATTTTGATATGTAGTAGATCTCAAAAAAATATTCGACATGCACCTTTTTTTAAATCGGCAATCGTCCACAGTGAAGGGGTGAAGATCGTCCTCAAAGTTGGAGGGGGTAGTAAGTACACCTCTCAAAGTAGTAAATATATTTAGTCTAACATCTCGAAATCTATTAGTGATAGAAGAATAGTGTGAGTTGAAGACTTTTGTATTTTCCATCAACAAATTTTGGAAAAATAGAAAATAATAAATAATTTTTACCAAATATACTTATTACCTTTATCTTCAATGTGAACGATCGCCGATAAAACAATTTTTTTCAGTACTACCAAATTTTCATTAATATCGGTGAAATTAGGACTTCGCAATGTTCCCCTGTAAGACCCTAAAATTGTTGAAACGAACCGGTAGTCAACGTCGCGAAGCCATGAAATCTTGACAGTTCTCTCCATTAGCAATTTTCCGAGGATGTGAATTTTACATTTACAATAGAAATACACCAGCTTATCGAGGCCTGTTACCCTGATAACCGTTATCTCTGGCGGTTCGTGATATTAGCCCGAAAATGCAGGAGCGTAAACATCATAACGTGACAGTTTCTAGAGCGCGGGATAGCTTACTTCCTAATAACAGCAGGAAGTGCAGCAGCGAGCGCAACTCAGCTTGGCTTCGTTGTTGCCCGACGCTCCAGGCCGGCGTGACGTAGATAGGAAGCGAACAATAATTGATCGAACCCTCTAAGCTCCGGCTATAAGCTCGTGATCCTGTTATTGCAGATACGCATGGCCACGAGCCTCTATCCTACTGCCCACATATCTAAACGCACCCGTTTTACTACAGATTTGTATCGCGCTTATACGACGCGCCAGGGGAAACGGGGAAAGATTAATTCCGATGATATCGAACGGAAAAAGTTCGTGGTATTTAATTAAGAATGGGAGTTGTTTGGAACTATTTACGCGTGATCTACGTGTAGGTAATTACATTGGCGTTCGTAAGTATTAGGACACGTATTGTATTCGTACGGAAAGTGTTGTATGATTTAAATTACATTTCTTCGGCAAAGTTAGTTCACGCTATTAGTTTCCAGAGTTTTTCTCATCAGTGGTAGATTTGTGAGGAAAATAGAAGATGGCTTGAATGGGTTTTTTAAAATTTGCAATAGTTTTCGCGTAATGACGATACCACGAATTTTTTGAAATATTGGTTACTATAATTGTTTTTTGTATTCGATAGGTATATGAAAGGGGTTAACGAGACAAATTCAACGGCCTACAACGAAACTTATTTTTTTTCGCAATTTTGTTACAACGTTTGATGTGGCATAATCAATGATACATTATTAGGATCTTATTTTGATGACGACTCCTTAAATGATAATAGATATTTTGAAGTTTTATCTTATGTACTTGTTGTACCATGAAATTCCAGGTTGAATCACTTTTTTCGAGACCTTAATAATTTTGGAATTACTGTTTAGGTTTGTTTTATTTTCAATAAGTATCCTAATATTTTTTAACGGGAATATATATTGTACATACTGAGATTAACTTTTTTATTTGTGTTCCTTTTGCCTTCTGGTTTTTCACAATTTTATCGTTACTGTTCATTTAACACACTTTAAGGATTTTATCACTACTATTAAACAGTTAGCAAAATACCATGATGATTTACAAATAATGTGTTGTGTACTTCTGTATTTTTTTTCAAATGGTTGTATAATCAATTTTAATTCTAATCTAAACTGTAAACAATAGATGCAGTTAGATTTTCTAGAATGTTTTTTCTTCTGTGGAAATAACGTGGAATCGAGTCACACAATATTGCGAAACTGAATAAGCATTTTAATCGAAAATCGACAATTCCCACGATGTTAAACGAAAATTCATGAGAATTTGCATAAAAAACAGACAAAAATCAGCAAAATCTAATTTTTCAAAAATTCTCCTTTTAATTTAACAAAATTGACAATTTGACAAAAATCTAATATTAATAAACTCGAAAGCTGAAGTATGCTATAAACCAGGAAAATTTAAATCCAACAAAAATTCAAAACAACAAAAGCATTTGTCCTCAAAATGTATCCAAAAAAATCATCCTTTAATTTGAAGACTGCTAAAAATTCTAAAAAATTACATTAAATAATAATACTGCATTTAACGCATCTTTATCTCATTTATTCGAAAACCACAAATTGTTTCCACCTTTCCATTAAATATCGCGTTGAATTCCATTTCAATCCTCGCCGTAGAAGCTAACTCGCCTCATACGTTGCAAAGGAACACGTCTGGCGCGTGAATCAAGCGTCCTATCCATTCCTGGCGAATTAAGGAGCGTTCCAAGGAGGGGGTGGTAAGCCTGTCAAGTTCGGAGGATTCGCAAATTGACGATTTACGGTCACCAAACAGGACGATAAGCGAATGCCTGCAGGCTTAATGGGCCCCGGGGCCATAAGCGGCGGGGTTTCGGCAAGATTTGCATGACAATGCCCTGTCATTACGCGCCCGGCCCAATCAAACGTCGAGCACACACCGTTTGCTCAGCAAGTGTTTATTACCGATGCACCATGTAAATGCTACGGCTTCTATACATGAGTATGCACATACACCGCGCGGTCGCGTTAGTAATTCCTCCTTTCGTCGACAGATAGGACTCGAGTAACTCCCGCTAGTCTTCTCCACGGGAACCAGTCAAATTGTAAATCGTATCGAAAATCCTGTTGCAGGATGACTGGAAGTTGAGGCATCATTAAGCAGGGAAATGTTAGATTCGTAGTACATATTGGGATTGGTGCCGATGAAATGTCTCTTCAATATGTAGTTAAAATTCGAGGGTTGATACCATGTATTAAATTTTGTCAATGTACAATTGTCGAGAAGAAGGAATTTGCTGTAGTACAGGTGTATTGATTAGTAAAAATATTCTCAATGCAATTGTTTGGACATTATTATCAAGATATACGCGTAATTGTTTTATATAAGTCTGCGATAAAAGCTGCAGTAAATATAAACTTAGCATTTGAAAAAGATTATGGAAATTATTTAGATTAAATATGTTGGATTATTAGGAGAAACGAGTGCGTGTGTGTAGTGGTAACAGCAAAAATGATCAACACATATACTAGAAGAATAACATAGTCTTGTTGATCTCTCATGATTGCGTAGAGACGTGCCTTCCTCGCGTATAAAAAAAAATAAAGAAGAGTTTACAATTGAAATGCCATGTTTTAATTTATTACCTAAATCTAATAAAATACATTACTTTTTGAAAAAACAAGTGTATCTAAAATTTCATTTAAAAAAACAACCCTTCATATGCACCAACCTAATATTAAGACTTATTAAATATGAACTAAATCTAAACAATAATTGCAAAATTATTAAGATCTAAAAAAGTTATTCAGTTTGAAATAACGTAGTATAAAGAGCACATATATTATTACTCATATATCGTCACCTTAATACAGCTACTAGATAATTCATACTCCATTCACAAATTCTGAAAAAAGGGGTAATAATTAAATTTTCCTTTTTTACGTTTCACTTCCTTCCCTAATTTTAATAAATTCACATTTTCTGGATAAGTGTATCAGAAGTCATTTTGTGGTACACCTGTGACATAAAAGTAAACAACTCTACACAGTAGTATTTGGAAATATTAAAAATAGATAAATTTAAAATCAACTCCAAGTTCAATGTTAAAAATCAATAAACAATAAACTCGGATTTTCCACTAACGAATTTAAGATATTTAGTTGCAGTATTAATGTCACAATACGATACTAATTTTAGCGAAAAAATATAATTGAAATCGGTCAATACTTTCTGTTCGAGCATAATGGGTATCCTAATAGTTACGAACGTGAGTGTACTTACGTAGGAAAAACACTTTTCGACAGGGGAATGTCCCGGCGGTTTCTCTATAATCGGCCGATTAACGGTAAACAGTTACTCCCTGGCAGAGGGACTTGCACAGGGACTGAATCGGGTTCAGTGTCGACTTTAAATTGTTGCTCCCCTTCTCTTTCTCTCTCTTCTCCCTTGCCGCCACTGTTAGCCGAGCTCCGGCAGCGCGTCGACGCCATTGAGGAACAATAAATGATTATTGTCGAGACTATTACCGCCGGAGTGGCGAGCAGGCCCCATTGGAACTGTTCGGTGGTCAGTTTCTCTCGGTGCATGTGGTCTTGTGTGTACAAGCAGCGCGCGTATACGTGCTACCATTATTTCTCGTATCTCGCGAGTCCATGCACAACCCACCCACCATCCACTCCACCACTGCCTACCGCTTCTCTTTGGTCTTTCGTCTTCCATCTCTCTTCCGCCGCTGTTACTTTCCCTCTTTCTCCATCTACGTCTGCCTCTCTGACCCTCTTTCACCCGTTCCCCGTCTCTTTACACCGTGGTTCGCGCTCGCTCTTCTTTATCTCTAAAATACTGTCGATACGAGCAAATAAACTGCTCAACGCCAGGATCCGCCGTAAGAAAGATAAAGCGATTTTCGGTGAGATTGCTGGCGGAAGAATAGCGAGGAGCAATTATTGACGGTGGGTTCTTTTCGTGTACGTTGATCACTTTTGATAGGTAGTTACTAAAATTAAGCTAAATAGCGTGGTAAATTAGTAAATCGTTGGTGAAATTCAGATTGGATTGAGAAAGATCGATTTGTTAGAGTTTGTTGTTAACACTAGGTTTGCGGGACGCGTGATTTTGACGAATTTCGAATTTCACGAGGAAAATTAGGGAAATCGTTTACATTTCTCTCCTCCACCACTTATGCTTATTATAAATTTTATATAAATACTTAATATCACATAGTTTCGTTTATAAGTTAATAGAGATAATTGCACTCGTCAGTGTTAAGAATATGTGAAATTAAGTTAGGGTTGAACACATAACATGTCCATCCGGAATAAATTCTAAAAATGTTTTATATAGAAATTGCACGGTATATGTCTCGAAATATTCAAAAACGAGACAGTGGTATCTAAGAAAGACCGTTATAAACAAAATTGTTCCCCAAATTTACGTTCCATAAAATTAATACATCCTAAAATCTTGAATATAACGTACAATGCTTGATTTAGTCCGAAAGCTTCCGGTAAAATGAAAATTCCTATGTAATACATATGCACCCATAATTTTCCAAGATTTTATTTTAAATTGTATAAAACATTTGTTAACAAAACTTAAATTTTTAATAGAAACAAAATTTTGTTGATAAATGTTTTATCCAATTTAAAATAAAATCTTGCAAAGTTATGGGTGCATATGATACATCAATTTACATTTTACACAACCTAACTCAAATGCGTAACACCGAAATATTACTGGAAAATTCGTAAAAATACTCATTGTCACTGTCAGTAGTAAGAAGTTCATCTACGTAACGCTGTTAAGTCAATGTCATCGTCATAATAAATATCGCCATTGTCATCTTCATCTGATAATTGACAAGAATGCGAAATGTGTCTTTAATAATGTCTCACAGCTGTACGTGCGTTTGTTCGTTATTGGAAATGACCTACTCGTATTTTCTTGTACACTAGTGTAATATGTAACTTCCATTTTAGCGGGCTAATAGGAGGTAATAGGAGGTAAACTGAATTACATCTTAATCTTTTCTATCTATTTACAAATTGTACCAAATTAATAATATTCCAAAATATTAATTCCACTATTACTTCAATTTCAAATTATTAATTCCATAATTATCACTACTTCACGCACTCTATTTATCTTATCAATAATTATGAGAAATAGTATTTGCTTTAAACAAATTAATTTAACACCGGTAAAGTACAGTTTGTCACCTGAAACAGCTGCCAACTCTTCTCTTATTTTTCAGCGAATAAACATACTTTAATTCGTCTTTTTTACTTACAAGCGTAATGTCGCGTCGCGTAGATCAAATGGAACTACTACTTCATCCCTGGTGCACGTGTTTGAAAGGGTTGCGAGGACGTGATTGATCCTGCCGCTCCACCATGCGTGACACAAGTACGTTATACAACGAACAAAAAACTCGTTACAAACGTTCAAATACAATTGGGCCGCGTATTTGATTAAAGGGCCCTAATGCTTCTTCGTCGGGTACACAAAACCAGGAAAACTACAAAACGACCTACGATTGGAAAGTATTCCGATTCGTTATTGAAGACGATTTTTAGGCGATGAAATAAACACCCATTATTTCAGATTATCTTGTCTTTGATTGCCAATTTCTCGTGTACTCTACGCTTTTGCAAAGGAATCGCACGGAAAAATCCGGTGAAATTGATTTTTGTAACCAGAAAAATAATAAACGGTTAATCCTCTTTCTGAAAGATTTTCTTTCCGCTTGATAATTTATTTTACTTTGCCTGTTCAAATTTATTCTCCGTTTCGTACTTTTCTCCCGTGCGGTAAATTTATATGTTCGTATTCTTTCCTAATGAAATACGAAATTAAATTATTTAAAATTATTAAAATCATTTAAACTTTATTATTCCATGTTAGTCAATTATTATTCGAGTATTTAATATTCTTACGCGTTTCTCTACTTTTCTTGTACACGTTAATTGCACCCGTATTAAATTCACATTTACGTAATTCTTTTATTCGCTACTCGACGATGAAATAATGAAAATTGTTGTTCGGGGCATCGTTGGGCGAAATTTGATCGATAAGAATGAAGATTTCTCAGTGAAGCAAATGCACCATAAATAATAAATACCAGTTGCATCTATTGTCGTGTTGGAATTAAGTATTCCGAGCTTCTATAGATGAGGGAGCATTGGCAAATTAGCATACGACGAGTGGAGTCGTTTAAATGTGAACTAACAGCGGTAGTTCCACATCTGCATGATAAAAAGAGCAAGGTCGTATTTGCTTAAAATACACTTGAAAAACCATCTATGTGAACCGAGCGAACAGAAGGAAAATTACACGTGAAATGCGTCTGTTACGTTTCGTTTAATGCCGCAGATGTTTTTCTATATACAAACTGTTTAACAGTCAAGATCACCTACTCGAAAGATCCCCGATCACATCTGATACACTAATTTACATACCACGATACGTTGACCAGATGGTATATTATTCAAATCATTGAGCTAAATTTCTAATATGAAAAAGCGTTCTTTAAAGTGAAGTACAGATTTGTACTGTACTGTAATTATCATGTAAATTAACGAAATATACAAATGTACGAAGCGTTAATAAATATCTGCTTTGAGAAAAGCAAATTTACCATATTTTAGAGGGTACATATTCCGTTTAATTTTGAATCACACCTGTCTAAATACCAGCCAGCTATATTTTTCTTTAACCCTTTGGTAAAATGATTTTGCATCATCAATTACCAACCAAATTTACACTGACCAAAATATTATAGATATTTATAAATAAATGGTAAATTCATTGTAGAGTAAAATTTCACGTTCGATAAAAGCCGAAACAGTACGAAATCAAATTTTTTTCAGAAATAGATTTCCCCCATTTTCGTAACAAACGGCTCATATTTCAATGAACGCGTAAAACTATCAATCGCAAGCTTTGCATGGCTGAGAACTGAAATTACAAACCTCCCTTTGTAATAATTGTAGACCGACTTCCCGAGCCACCACCGACCGCTATTCAATCTCACGAGTCCTCAAGAAATGATTACTTCCTCGCAATCAATACGTTATTCCTTTATAACGTCTCTGTTCGATAAATTTCCAGTAGTTCGCGAGTGCCGTAATCAGGCGTCCGCTAACACCGTTAGATAAGGCCGTTGATGCGTCTTAAAGTTGTTCGCCGGAATTGAAAAGGGTCTCGAAAGGTTTGATGATGTCGAAGAAAGCGAATACAGCTCTGGTGAGAAGAGTACTTCTCTCTTATTCACATGTACATACACAGAGTGGAACAAGGAAGAAACATGAAATTCAAAGAGGAGAAGGAAGAAGAGAAGGAAGAGGAAGAAGAAGAAGAAGGTGAATAAAGGGGCAACAGAGAAGGAAACATGTTAGAGAAAAGATAGACGAAGGACTGAGAGGAGGAAGAATGAGATAGCGCGGCTTCGAAGCTCGATTATGTGATATAAAGTTGCCAGAGCGAGGGGTGGATAAGAAGAGGAGGGCCAAAAGAGAGATGCACCCCCGTTGATTGAGCCGCCACCTTCAACGTGCCGTGAACACATGTGCTGGTGGCAACACTCTGATTGGAAGCCAGATGGGCTCTTCAGCCTCTTACCTTGGCACCGGCTTCCTCTCTGTTTCTCCAACAGCCCGGTGTCTCTCTGTTCGTCTCGCTCGTTCGCCAAGCGAGCCTCGGCCTCTGTTTCCATCTCCGGCATCTTTTTCTTCGTCGACACCTGAAACACAACCCTCTTTCGCAAAGTGCCTCCCGATATAGCTTAGGACGACTATCGTGGCCGTGGCTGACTCGTCTGCATGCACGCTGCCGAAAAAGAACACCGCGATCAAATTGAAACGAAGCAGCCTGGATAAAAGGCTGAGAAGGAGCAGATAAACTCGCAGCCGATTTCGCGCCTCGATCGTGCCGGGCTTAATTCCGCATAAAACCAACATTTATCTGATGTTCGAGGATGGGTTCGAGTTTGAATTTAAAGCGGGGAGACGATTGATTGAAATCCCAGATCTTTCGATGATGGCAGTTTTGATCTTTAAAGGAAGTTTCGCGAAGAAGGAAGCAACTTCGTACGTTTTATTCAAATTCTGCTCCGCGAGTTCTAACGCGATGAAAGCATACACGCGACGTAGAGTCGACGCGGAGAAGAGGCCTACCCGCGAGATCATTCGCGGAATTCTGGTATTTTACATTAATAGAATTTCGAAAGTTCGCAATGCCACTTGCGTATTCTTTGCTCATGAAGCAGTTCGTGCAGTTAGCATACATTAACGTATTGATTTAGTTGAAACTTCTCGCAAACCTTAGAATTGTCTGGTTCGAGGGATTTTTGTTACTTTTGGTTCATTTACATTCAGTTTTGTCTACGTCGCTTAATTGTAGTGTATACAAATAATACGTGCACTATACTTACTATATTGTATATGAACGTATATTATCGTTATGGAGTGTTTCTGAGTCAGACATTTAATTAAGAGAAATTTCAACCAATTTCATTACTGTGGATCCTGTAAATACACACATTAAAGGTGAGAAAAACAAAGAATACTTGCACATTTATCTTCTATATTAACATCGTTAAATTAAATATAGAATGAAATTAATTCTAGTATCCGATCAAACTTTTTAAATACGTTCTATGGGCGTAAAAAGGGAAAAAATGTATATAAACAGGTCGTTTGAAGCTTTATTAAAAAGTTATAACAAAGATACTAAATACAAAGGGAATGACAACGGATGTGCAGTTATTATGATACAATATAGAAGTAGATCAGCGATATGTTAAATGTCATTTTAATCTATCAGTGTCATTCTTATCTTGTATTATAACAACCGGAAGTTCGTTAGAATTCCCTTCGTACTTTTGTTATAACTTTTTAACGAAGTTTTAAACCACCTATGTTTACATAACATTTCTTTCTTACTTACACCTATAGAGCACGCTGACAAAGTTTGATCAGAACAAACTGGGACACCCTGTATACTGACGTTCCTTTTAAATATCATATATTTTTTAGTACTGAAAAATTTCACTTAGGTTGTGATATATTGTGTCAAACAACCGACAAAATTCTTTACGTAAATTGGGAAACAAGTGTAATATAGTAACGAAACATTTTCTGCGATCTACTACGAAATCTCCAAACATTTTACCTATTGTTCAAAATTCGACTTTTTGGTAATATTAAATTCACGAAGTTCTACGTCAACAATATATTAAAAAGACATAATAACGAGAAAGTGTTAGTAATATGCAAATACAGGAGAACGAAGGGCAACAGCTAGAAAAGCGAGGAAAGAGAAAAGTGGCTGTCAAAATCTGACGCGAGTTTCAATGACAAAACAAATGTCATGCAAGAATAAGAAACTTCTTTAGGGAGCGTGGCTTCCTGCAATTAGCCAACATCGCCCGATGATTACTGTACTTTATTTAAGCTCATTGCTCGAAGATGCCACTCGGATCTGTCGGTGACACTTATTATGAAATGGTTTCTTTTATACCGTAAGATCCAAAAGCGGTAATTAGAGCGTCCGGTAACTAGAACGTTCCTGGTACTCTGCGGGAAAATGGCAGCCGGGGATTTTCTGTCTTTAACAGGAACGAGGTGATGGCTGACTTTATACTGTGTTGCGACTCGTTAAAGTCCTCGCGCTATTGTCGTAATTGTGGTCCCGTGAAATCCAGCGATTACAATAGGAGCCGGTCTTGCAAATGCACAGAGATTAGGACGACAACATTCGAGACACCTTTTCCAAAGTAACGAAATACGAAGATTTCGAAACTTGGAGGTTTTACACCATTTTACGTAAACTGAATGAAAAATAGCTTTTACGGTAAAGTTTCACTTTATTCTATTTTCTTCGTGGGTAATATTTTTGTCGGATCTTCTGCTTCGTAGATTCCCTTCTTGAAATTTTTATTTAGGACGTTTTCTTCGCCAATAAGGACGAACAAGCATATTTTCGTGCAGTTTCTTGCTTCCACGTGTGGAATGCTCTCGTCATATTAAAAACTAGTGATATATAAGAATGATTTTTCATAGCTAGTTCGCCCTTAAGCTAAGCAGATACCTCGATCAATCAGACCATTTAACATTTGATATCTAGACGTTCTTCAACCGTCTAATTTATTTCTTCTTCTCAGGCTTTAGGAGCTTACCGAGAGGAGTAAAAAGTGTCTAATCAACATAGGTACAAAAATCAATCGTTTCGATAAAAAATACGAAAGTGTGCCAATACTTCCTATTTTTCATCCGAGTACTTTTCATTAACCAATTCCCAATCGTCATGCAAAAGGACTTCCTCTCAAATATATCGCCCAACAAGCTACCTATCATTTCACACACACACATAAACACAGGCCCCAGGTAAATCTGTTCCCCGAGTAAAGGCCACGAATGTCGCGATCAGAGAAACACCGTCTCGTCGGTGTATAGGACGGTAACGTCAGTAGGTTTACAGGCTGAACGTAAACGGGCTTGTTAGGACGGCTGAATGGGTTCGAAGGTTTTCACGGCTGAGGAAGGCGGACGTGGGTGGCAGTAGAGAGGAAGGGAGACAGAAAGGAAGCAGGGGTTTCCAGTCAGGACACGAGGGACAGTTCACCGGCTTTACCCGCCGGCAGTCCCTAGAGGTGGCAGCCCCGTTGCAAGCTGAACCTAGTCTGTGGTTGCTGGCTTGTTAGATCCAGTTTGGGGTTGGTACGGTCTGAAGAGGGGGTTGCCCAGTGGAGGGCGCCACTCTTCAGTAGACCGCAATCGGGTATGCAATTTACGTGGTGTCCGACCTCTGCGACCTCTGCCCCATCCCCTTATTCCACCAGCCGTACTCACGTCCCAGCCTCAGCATCTACTATCCTCCCTTAACCTACCATCCTCACCTTCGTTCCATCCTCTTCAATGTACTACTCCACCCCTCCGCTCTCCTTCCCCCTTCTACCGCCTCATTTCTCCGGGCCAGGTTTCTCCAGAATTCGCACCCGTGTGCAAAACGAAGGATCCAGGTATGAGTCTGTGTTCAGGCTGCTCCCACGTTCGATACGCAACAGTAGAAACGCGACGTGGGGCGGGAGGGAGGGCGGCGGGCTAGTAGTCCTCGCAGCGCGGCTGAATATTGGTGGCTGCGGGGACGATTGGTCGGGGAGGGTGAGGAAGGAGGTGCGGATATGGTGGAAGAACGAAAGCCGATGGCTGTCGCGAGCAGAAGCTCCGACGGCAGTTAGGATAGGACTGGTTTCTTCCGACGCCAGGGGAACACCGTAAGATTTCTCCTGGCCTTTCGACGGGGGCTTTACGAACGCCGGTAATGACGCTCAGGAAATTGGAAGTAGCGAGAGCAGGATTGAAATTGGTCGAGCATACGAACTAACAATTTGTCGGAGATCAAGGAGAAGTGTTTCCATCGCGCGGCCGATCGCTTCTTAACGTGACCGATTTCAAAGGGCTTTCGTATTTCTCCTCCCGTCTTCTTCTTCTTCATACCTCACTCTCTCTCTCGTCATTTCCTTTGTCACCGTGAAAGTATATTACAAGTGTTTCTAGAAGAGGTGTGAATGCAATGTTCTCTAGTTAGGTTGGAGTCCACCGAGTTATCCTAATGAATAATAGTTACTTATGCAGGTTCTGCAGTACAGAAGGGCGTTTCAATACATACAGTGCCTCTGTAATTTCAGTACAATCGGAAAAAGGGTGATTCCTTGTGAAAAAATAAGTCAAATGTGCAGAATAGAATTTTTGCACACAAGGCTTCGTTTTCGAGAAAAACGACTTTGAAAATATCACTATTGCAGAGACGCCCTGTAGGTAATAGCTATTTCAAAGGTGAAAAATGCAAACTTGCTTGATTATTCTTAAGCACTAAATTCGTCCTCAAAGTGGACGTATTATGATACATGCTACATATTTTTGTATAAGTTAGTTACGTGTAATATCTAAGATTGTTTAATAAATAACTGCAAAACGAAAGCAACATATCGCTTAGATATGCATTTCAGTTTTATTAACTCTTTGCCTTGTAATAACGAGTGAGACTCGTGACACAGATTCTGATCAAGATTCGACGAAAACAGTTATATTAGAAACGAAGATTAATTTTAATTCTAACTTGTCATTTTGATTTATAAATCTGAAGATTATTAAATATAAACACTCCGTGATACATTTACCTTGCTTATCTAATACAGTATTAAAACAATAAATAACTGGCGCTTGCATGTGTAGGCTGTAAAAAAATCGTAAATCAAAGGGTTAACAGGTAGCAATAAACCCTGGGAAAGATAACACTATCCAAATCTACTCTATCACACACTCCAATTGAAAACCATTAAAACTGTCTGTAAAAATGTACTCTTATAGCCTCTAAAATTGTGACATAATGAAAAATAATGGTATTACAATTGAAATTTAGAACACAACAACCTGTGCTATTGTTTAAAATGAAAATCGTCAAGAGCAGATTCATTGCTGCATGTACATCGATGGAAGTTTGAATTTTTAAAGTGAGCTAAAAGAATCGTTTCATTCTTTGATTCGGCGCATTTGCATTTGCACCGCAAGAAGATTTCATTACTTCCCTTTCCTTTCGAGCTCAACACGGTGTCTCAACAATGCAGTTTACGATCAATAAAACAGAGAGTTACAAGTAATCCATGGCACCAGGTGTTATAGAGGTCTCAGGTTGTTCGACACGTTCCAATGCAAATGTCAGGTTGAGCGTTCCGACCTCGCGTAATGCGCATGTTAATCGGTTGAGGCTACGTCGTGTACGTACCGGTACCAACGGCATAATTCGCTCAATTTACAAGCCTTATCGCAACCGTTGCATTTAATCGTCGAGAATTAGGTTATATCGTCGGGTTGACGTTGCCGCCTTAACGGATCGACGCATCAAAGGTTTCTACGGAAGAACTTTCACGCAAGAATTTCCGCGGGGCAAAAATCTCTGCTATTGAGTAAATGTGAGAAACGTTCTTTCACCTGGTAATAAATGAATGAAATTATGACATAATTTATTTTACACTGTGAACTTGGAAAAATCAGAACTGGGAATATTTTAATCTTTAATTGCACGTTATGCAATTTAGAAAGTAAATGGACTTATTTAATTTATAATTTGTAGAAATTAATCAAAAAAATTGTGATATCATATAGCATGGGCTAGCATAAACAAGCCACCTAATTATATTCTCTACTTAGCTATAGGGGTGCGAGAAAATTTGTGTAAAAGAAAAATTTTTTCATAGATGTCAATTTTTTAATTTTGTTTTCAAAGTCACCTATGTTTCATTTTTTCACTGTACGTTGTAGCAGACATCAATGTACATTTAAACGTGCATAGTAATGAACTTACACTCTAAAATTTTTAATTACACGTGAAACTTTCTTTAATTTTTTGGAAGTGACGTGGTGTAAAAATAATTATTACACCAAGGTTGCTTAACAGAAATATATATTTATTTAAATCCGATAACGCTTAAACTATTTTTAAAGTGCAGGCGACACGATGCACGTAGAAAGAATGTCCACGAAAAAAAGGGCCTGGTGCCTTTTTCGGGGCTCCCTTAAGTAGCCCCTTTTTCCCTTGGAAAGTCCCAGGAAGCGGTGGCACGGGCCTACATTGCCGAGGCTATACTCTCGTCCTCGAGGACGAAGAAACCCGGAGATGTCGATTCGCCTCGAGGGCCAAGAGTCGCCAGGCCTAGATACGTAGGCCCACCGTGGCGGTCGCCACAATTTTTTGCCATTTCTTCCATCAAAACAATTTGTCTTTCATTTTATTCGCCCTTAGAAACTATTTAAATTACGTACAGGAATTTTCTCGTGCCGCCATAGCTAGAGAAGGAAATTCGGTGGCTTGTTTCACGTGGCCCACCCTGTATATTCAGAAAATTCGAATTTTCGCCATATTACAATGAAATACTTCGTTGTACACTAGACCTCATCTCTGTGAACTATACTCGTGAAGAACGTTGAATATTGAATGAAAAATAGAATGACAGTCGTTCATCTTTGACTGCCATCTGTTTCTATGTTTTGAATTGTCATTGAAGCTATTCGAAGATTATTATGAAGGATAAACTGATTTAAATAGAAAGTCAGTGAGAGGGTAGAAGATACAGTCCATAATTGGTAAGTGATGTAAGTTTCAGTCGACCAGTATTTTGTTACAGTTTCCCCTGAGATGGATAAGTCTGATTTATCGTGGCATATACTTGAAGGAACTTCGTAAATACAATTGCATCCTGCAATAAGTACCTAAAAAAGTGGAAGAAAGAGGAAACTCGATTCATCGGGTTTTTAAAGTTTTCCTCGTTTTTTTTTAGAATATCCGAAGTACTTGACTAACTTGAAATCTTCTTAGACCAAACGAGGGATAGTAGGGAACAAGAAAAATCCAATTTCAGCCCCGTTGGTGTGTAATTACCAAGGAATGTCAAAATGGGGAAGATGCAGGTAATGTTTGAATAATTCTCCTCTTACCAACACTTTCTACGCTAAATATTTCTAAAATCTTTTAAACATTATTGAGACAAAATTGTTTAAATATCGCTGTATTAAATTTCGTAAAATTTATACAATACATAAGAGGAGCGAATGAACAATATTTAAAATTATTAACAAATCGTACAGGAATTTGAGGAAAACTTCTGCAACCTATTCTGTCAAAGGAAGTATCTTATAAATAAAACTCGTTTTCCTTTTGTGGTACAAAATAAATTATATAATTATACATTAAAAAATTGTTCATGTGTTTGAAAATATTGCAATCACTTCCCAGTACAACCCTAAATATGTTGAATATAAAATGTACTTACACTTATACGTAGTAACTTCACATTTAAAATGTCTACGATACAAATGTTAGAAAAAACATTTCCCTGTTTGTTAAGTATTATACAGAATCACAACTCTTATACTGATCTGATTAGAAAAGAAAATATATTGAAGATTTCATTTAGAAAATATTTTCTCGAAAACATATAAAAGGAACGGTTAATTATGGTTTTCAGCATATAGTCGCTTACATAACTGGGGGTGCGAATGGTATCGGAAAGGCTATCGCTGAGAAAATTCTTTGCGAAGGTGGCAAGGTGGTGCTGGCCGATATATCTTGCAATGGAGCTAAAGTTGCCGAGAGTATGGGCGAAAAAGCTTTATATACGTGTACCGACGTAAGTTCAATTGCTCGTAAGTCTTCGATATCGTTTAGACGAATATATCTGTGCATTATACGTGGCAAATATTCTTAACTTCTTCGAAGACATTTCTAAACCAAACCGAATTGTATCACCTTTCTTTCTGCTTTACTTAGCACTCCACACGATCCATAAAATCTTCTAACGTTGTATAGAATGTTTCAAAAGCACAAGTTCAAACTGTACGGGTTGATGGAGGAACTAAAAGAGTGTTCGTTGGCCAAGGCTTTTTGCTTCGCTCAAAGAAATTTGTCTCGTCGACCTGTACATTTTAGTCCTACTTTTAATAGACTCTGTATATCACGGTATATCGTATTCACTTGACAAGTAATTTTATTGTTTGACAAAGTTCGATGGAAACAATTTTTGTGCAATTCTAGTGCAACGTGGATAATAGAATAAAATTAGAATTTTAGTGCAATCATAGATAGATAATAAGAAAACAACCGTAAATTTATAATTCCTAAGTAATGAAAGTTACTTTCCATTTTTTTTTGATAAAGTTTAATAGAAAAATTTTTCCTCTAATTCGTGTAATTTGAATCAATTGAATTTTAGTGCAATGGATAGGTAATAATAAAATAGCCGTAAGCTTGTAATTTGAAAAGTGTCGGAAAAGATAACTTAGCAAAGAGTGTTTCTCTATTTCAAAGGTTCTAACGAAACCGTTTCACAGGTAAGAATCGAGAAGGACGTTTTAGACAGCATGAAATGCGTGAAGGATAAATTCGGCGGTGTGAACGTGTTGATTAATTCTGCCGGTGTCGCCGGATACGAGGCGTTGTACGATTTCAAGAATAAAAAGCCTCATTCGATCGAAATGTACAGGTGTTTGTTCGACACAAACGTGTGGGGCTTGTTTAACGTAACCCGCTTAATGGTTGGTCTGATGGCGGAAAATAAACCGGATGCAAATCAGCAGAGAGGTGTTATTATCAATCTTTCGAGTATGATGGCGTATGAGCCACCACCCACTATGGTAGCCTATGGCAGCACGAAATCCGCGGTTTCTGGCATGACGGTGCCTATGGCCAGAGGACTCGCACAGAGTGGGATACGTGTCGTCGGCATATGTCCTGGTTACATAGAGAGTCCTATGACAGGTATGTCAATGCTACTTGTGACTACTTGTGGTCGCGAACCTTTTACTGCCGAAGGAAGTACACTGCTGTTCATAAGTACCAAGGCACCTGTCATATTCGAACAGAAAGTATTACACGATTTAAACGAGAGTGATCATGATTACATGATTTAAATTACACGTGTTCACGCTATTATTTTCCAGCATTTTTTCTCGTACGCGGTTGATTTTTCAGGAATATAGAAGAGGACAAATTTTCGTTATTTTGTATGCACAATGCGATGACTTGAATAGATTTCTCAAATTTGCAATGGTTTTCGCGTAACGATGATGGGAGGAATTTTTTGAAATATTGATAACTGTAATTGTTTTTATATTATATGAAAGCGGTTGTCGAGACAGGTTCAACGACCTGCAACAAATTTTCAAACTGAATTTCATGTATGTACTTGTACTACAGGATTCCAGACATAATCATTTTGATCAATATCATAATAATTTTATGAGAACTGTTTAGGTTTGCTTTATATTTAAGTTTCCTAATATTTACGAACGGGAGTGTACATACAGGGCTCGGTGAAATTATCTCTCGGTTTTAACCCTTTAACGTTCATGCACATGTCTCACACGTGCACAACTAATCCTCCAATAAGTGCAACATTTTAAAATTATTTTCTTTCACTTTCCATATTGCGTTATCCTTTCTATTATGACAAAAAGAGTAAATTACAGCGTTATAAATAATGAAAAATTTATTTCTATTCGCTTAGGAAATAATGAAAAAAAGAAAACAAAATTGATCTTATTTGGCACATTAAGTTAAGAAAAATGTGAGAGTAAAGGGGTTAAAGGGTAAATGAAAAAGGCATTATGAAAAATTTCAAAATCATATGGCTTCTCTTTCGACATAAATGGAACGTAACAAAAGGGTTAATTACTAGAATAATAGGCTTATTTATTAGTTGTATTGCATAAATAAATACTTCGATACTATCGATAATTCTGAAATTCAGCTGTGCAAAAACCGGAGGAAAAAAAGCATTGGGTCACGATGAAACTAACGCCGAAACGTTACGGAACATGTGAAGAGGTCGCTCATTTGATTCAAGCATGCATCGAGAATCCATTGATAAACGCCGAAAATATACGTATAGATATGGGCTTCCGCTACAGTCAAGTTGGCGATAGCCAACAAGACTCGAAATGTTAATTACGACTTTTTATGACAAAGGAACATAGATATTGTCGCAAGCGTGCGTGATAATCGTGTCTTCGATAATGTCATCGACAAATATCACTTCGGCAGTAAATGTGATCATTTCATAATACAACTTCGCGAAAATAAACTGAATCGCTCAATTTAATATTTAACATAAACATTGGCTTACTTTGTAACACAATTTAATACGTTAACACAAAACGTGAAGGATATTCGTTGTCTTTAGGTAGATGTACCGTCGCATGCTCGTAACCTACGTTCGAATTATAATTTCCCAACCAGTCACTCGTACAACTAACGAGACCACTTATACGATATATTATTTTCATTAATTCGAGAAATAAATTTTATCATCATATTCGTCGAAAACTTTCATCTACGGTATGTCTCGTTCAAATATAATATAAATAAAAAGAACTACCCACGTCAAATCGACGTGCGTTACGAAAAGTAGCACGTTTCATTTGTCTTACCAAAAACAGCATGCTTGTCTCCGTTGTCACGAAAAATATTACGTTTCTTTTTCCGACGCGAAAAGTAGCACATTTGAATGGGGTGGTCTACGAAAAATAGCATGTTTCGTCTTTCACTGTGAAAACTAACACGTTCGAGTAATTTGCCATGAAAAGTAGCATATACCGGTTGCAGCGACGAAAAGAAGCACGTTTGATGAATGCTTGGCTATGAAAAAAAACATGTTTAACTTTATACCACAGCAATCGACATGATTTTAGACTTTTTTGGACTATGTAAGTCAGATATGATCGAATCTACGGTATTCCTCGCTTAAGGGAGTACAGTATATTCTCCACAAGTGTCAGACCTCAAGGAAGCTAAACCTGACACTCGTAGAGTCAGGGACTACGTTTTCGAGCCCCGCGCCCGCCTTTGTAGTTTGCCGAACGTAGACAAGGACAGCGAATAAAAGATAAGCATGAAACGTGAGTCGAGACAACCAAGCGATTTAAATATCAACTTTTTTAATTTTACGTTTTTTTATCCCAAAATAATGTCGCGAAGAACTACTATCGCCTAGCCGACGTTATAGGAGTATATTCGCTTCGTTTAACGGTAAGAGCGGAACCGTTGAGCTTTGAATAACAATGCACACCTTTTTATTCGGTACCAAAAAAAAGGTAAGGTTTCGTTGGACGCATTTAGTTTCAGGAATTATTATTTACGTCGAAATAATTAATTATCTTTATTTTGCCCCACCATCGTAGTTCGAAAATTCGGCGCCGATGTCCAGAGTGCATAGCAGAATCGTACTCCATTCAGAGTGCGAGTATCTTACCGGTACATTACGTCAAAATCGCGAAGAAATACTATCTCCAAGCGCGACTTTATATGTGTATATACGCATCGATTAAAGGTAACACGGGAACCGAGTGAGATATTGAAGAACCAGACACACGCTTATATTCGTGACCAAAAAATTCTAAGATTTCGATGCATACATTTAGCTGTAGGAATTATCTTTAAAGTGGAAATATTTAGTTATCTGTATATTCCCCCACCATCGTAGTTCGAAAATTCGACGCCGGCGTCCATAATGCATACCAGAACCGTACGCCATTTAGAGTAGGAGAATCGTCCCAATATGATATGCGAAGGTCGCGAAGAAATACTATAACCATGTCCGACGTTATATGTGGATATTCGCATCGTTTAACAGTAACACGGCAACGTATGAGCTATTGGAAAAACAAAGCGCACCTTTGTATTCGGTACCAAAAGAAGGTAAGGTTTCGCTAGATATATTTAGCTGAAGGAATTATTTTTAAAGTCGAAATATTTAATTATCTGTATTTGCCCCCACTATCGCAGTTCTAAAATTCGACGCCGACGTCCAGAATGCATAGCAGAATCGTACGCCTTTTGGAGTCCGTGTATCGCACAAGTATGTTATGTGAAACTCGCGAATAACTACTATCACCTAGCCGACGATATATTTGTATATTCGCTTCGTTTAACAGCAACACTGCAACCGTGTAAGATATTGAAGAACCACGCACACTATTATAATCGGGATCAAATAATTATAAGTTTTTGATGCATACATTTAGCTGAAGCAATTATTTTTAACGCCGAAATATTTAATTATCTGTATTTGCACCCACAGTCGTCGTTCGAAAATTCGACGCCGATTTCCAGAATGCTTAGCAGAATCGTACACCATTTAGAGAATGTGTATCGTACCGGTAAGTTACGTGACAATCGCGAAGAAGTACTATCTCCAAGCGCCACGTAATATGTGTATATTCGCTTCGTTTAACAGTAACACGGGATCCATTTGAGCTATTGAAAAAACAAATCACACCTTTGTATTCGGTACCAAAAAAAGGTAAGGTTTCGTTGGGAACATTTTCTTGTTGGAATTCTGTCTAACGACGAAATATTTAGTTTTTTGTATTTTCCCCCATATCGTAGTGAGAAAATTCGACGCAGTTGTCCAGAGTGCATAACAGAATCGTACTCTATTTGGAGTACGAGTATCGTACCGATACGTTACGTGAAAATCGCGAAGAAACACTATCTCCAAGCGAGATATTATATGTGTATATTCGCTTCGATTAACAGTAACACGGGAACCGTTTGACCTATTGAAAAAACAAACCACACCTTTGTGTTCGGTATCAAAAAAGGGTAAGGTTTCGTTGGGAACATTTATTTGTAGGTGTAACAACTAGCAACAAAGACGCCAAAAATTTCATTTTTCGCGAGAGGACACTCTATCCTCGTCGTCAGCCGAATAATCGCGTAGCGATAGAAGCGTCTAGAAGAAACTAGCTTGCGATCCGCGGTAGACTCGCGGTTTTCCGCGGGAGACTCGCGGTCTCGTGCGGGAAAATACTTAGCGACGCGTCTTGTTGATTAGCCGCGCTTCATTAGCAACGGTCAAATATATATACCACTGCCGCGGACGCGGCCGTCATTCTTGCTGTACTCTATTGGGAGAGAGGTCTGCTTGGAGAGAGGTCGCCCTTCAGAGTGGGAGAGTAGGAAGCCAAGATTTCGGACGGCCTTACAGCACAGGAAAGTACGGGGACTGACACCTGGGTCACTCTCTGGAGGAGAGAACGGCTGGACTATCCGCCGGGCGCGTCTGAGAGAGGAGAGTACAGGGAGGATACCCGGACGCCTGAGGAAGCTCGGAGAGGATTACTTAGTACTTCTGTTGGTATGAAGAGAACGGCTGGAATATCCGCCGGTCGCCTTCCAAAGAGTAGAGTACAGGAGGCTCATCGGACGCCTTCCCGCAATAATTGTTATAATTCACTTCACGCGTATTACATAATATTGTGATAGGAGAGCACGAGAGCTATACCTGGGTCGCTCCTGGAATGGAGAGAACGTCTGGACTATCCGCCGGTCGCCTTCCAAAGAGTAGAGTACAGGAGGTTCATCGGACGCCTTCCCACAATAATTGTTATAATTCACTTCACGCGTATTACAGAATATTGTGATAGGAGAGCACGAGAGCTATACCTGGGTCGCTCCTGGAATGGAGAGAACGTCTGGACTATCCGCCGGTCGCCTTCCAAAGAGTAGAGTACAGGAGGCTCATCGGACGACTTCCCACAATAATTGTTATGAATCGTTTTATCCGTTTCGTTCATATTGTAACGGGAGAGTACGGCTGTTTAAAGCCGGACGCCCGAAAGCGAAAGCAACAGCTCGAACTCTACATTGACTTGTTCAAAATTATTCTGTATCAAATATTTAACATGTACCGACGAAAAGTAAATAAACATTTGTGTATTTTTCCCAGATACCAAAGAATATGCTATCAATCCATAAATCCTACTACATAGGGAATATTTTTAAAGCCGAAATATTTAATTAGCTGTATTTGCCCCCACAATCGTCGTTAGATAATTCGGCGCCGATGTCCAGAATACATAGCAGAATCGTACTCCATTTCGAGTACGAGTATCGCACCGGTACGTTACGTGAATATCGCGATGAAATACTATGTCCATGAGGGACGTTATATGTGTATATATGCATCGTTTAACAGTAACACGGCAGCCGTGTGAGATATTGTAATAACAAAACACAACTTTGTATTCGGTACCAAAAAAGGATAAGCTTTCGTTGGCCACATTTAGATTTAGGATTTACTTTTATCGTCGAAATATTTAGTTATCTGTATTTGCCCCCACCATTATAGTTCGGAAATGCGGCGCCAATGTCCAGAATGTATAGCAGATTCGTACTCCATTTAGAGTACTGGTATCGTACCGTTGCGTTACGTGAAAGTAGCTAAGAACTACTATCACCTAGCCGACATTATATTTGTATATTCGCTTCGTTTAACAGAAACACGGCAACCGTGTGAGATATTGAAAAACCAAGCACACCTTTGTATTCGGTACCAAAAAAAGGTAAGTTTTCGTTGGGAACTTTTATTTATTGGAATCATTTCTATCGACGAAATATTTAATTACTTGTATTTTCAACCACATCGTAGTTCGAAAATTCGATGCCACGTCCAGAATGCATAGCAGAATCGTACTTCATTTTGAGTACGAGTAGTGCCGCAGTGTGTTATGTTAATGACGCGACGAGATACAATCTCCTAGCCGACGTTATAGGTGTATATTCGCTTCGTTTTAATTATAAAGCATAATACTGTAATCCTACGCTTAAAATGTATTTTCTCGTACTGCGAGCGAGATAACATGGGCGTAGCAATGACGCAGAGCTAGGCGTAGGACCATCTGTACTGTCACTTGTAGAATCCAAATTTACTGACTCTTGTAGGAAATTTACTGTATTCTGGTCTAGCGCGTGAGTTTCATTGCCACCTTTCAGAATTTTTTATGGATAATCAAAGTAAATGTAGTACACGAAATTTTTTCTAATAATTTAATCAACCTTTTAACAATATTCATATATATTTTTTAGCGTGAAGCAATAAGTGTAAGATGTCTGTATGAAAGCATGAAAATTGTGTGTACGTCTAATTGGTTGCCATGATTCCATCCTTCGTAGACGTCAGAAACAAATAATTTAAAGAAAATTCTGTTCAGTAAAAGCGTTGCTATCGTCTGAACCAAAATCATTTGTTAAAATGAATTTTTAGCAAAATGGTGCCATGTTAAATAGAAAAGTCCCTTCAATGGTGAGATTAATTTGTTAATTACAAATGCAATTTTGCAGATATCTTTATAATTTTGGTTCAGACGATAATGACGACATTTTGGAATATCCACGCAAAATTTCATTAACATCGGACACACCGTTATTGAGATATCGTGGCAAACATTTCGCAAAACATGGTTTCGAGAAAATCGCGTTTAAAGTTTCAGTTTAAGTTTAGATACAATGAAGAGAAATTAGATGCACTTATAATCAATCAATAATATCTACACTATACAGCGATCCTCCCTCTTCTTCGTAAAATTCTAACTGATCCGATTGTTTATAATTACAAGCAATTCTGTACTTTTTCTGTTGCATCTGACTTGCGCTGCTCCGATCGGTTTCAACGTACCTTAGCTTCGTTACTGATAAATTTCTTTGTTCTGGGGACCATTTTGATTCCCATAGTGGCATTCATTTCTCAAAGAAAGCTAATTCCTCTATGAAATATGCAAACAGTTAGAAATGTTGCAATTTGAATTGTTGTCGTTGATTTGTGCTTCGGAACAAAATCCATATTAGAGAATTGCGACTCGACTATTTTTCGTGTTAGCTCTCACACATTTCGCCAATAAGTCATGTGAGGTCAAATGTTTATAAATCAGCTTTATTATTAGTAAGACTTGTTCATCTATTAGCTCTGTAGCTATCATCTGTAGCTATTCAGCTAGCACGATAATCCGCGCACAGTTTCTTTTAAACCTCTACAACTTCGTTATTTTTTTGAATTTCAAAAATATACTTGGGGAATATATTGTTAAGACTACAAACATTCGAAAAATATAAAAATCGTAAAGTCGATTTTTTATACTTCTAGACCAGAATACCCCCTTATTTGAGGCAGGCTCGGGTCCGCGTCACGACTGTTATCGATGGAGGTAAGGGTTCTGGGAATTGCTGGCTGTTATCTCTCTTCAATTCGTTCGCTTCTTGAGTACATCGGAGACAAGAGTGAGAAACATGTTCATATTTTTGTTCGTTTTGGAGATTGGATGGGGTTATTGTTTATTAAACAATATTTTCAAATGTTGAATTTTTCGATGAACAATGTATTTGGACTACTTAAACTGATTTTAAGTCAGTTAGTTTTCGTGCTATTCTTCGTGACCTGATATTCGTAAGAGACAATGAAATGTAGTATCGGGGCCTCCATACCCACATAGGAAACCGACCACGGAAAAGAGAGGGGGAGTAGTTGGCGTAGTGTGCAAAGTCTCGGCTTGCTAAGCCGAAGTTCGATTCCCATTGGGTCCCTCGAAAATTTTTCCGTCGGTTCCTACAGAAATGTGCTTGTTTACGTGACAAACTAACACGTGCTGTTCATTGTATGACAAATGAAACATGCTACTTTTCGTAACGCACGTCGAGATTTTATATTCTTCGAAGCCATACAACTTTCTTCGCTGTCATCAATAGCTATCGACGATATTCGTGTGGATCGATTTGAACGAGATACCCTGTACAGTATCTAATCCAAAAGAAGCCCAAGTCAGAGATGTCGCAAAACAAAGAATAATGATCCTGGTAACCGACGGAAGACCCGATCAGCCGACAGCGTTCCCGGGGACATCGCGTGATCAGCGTCGACGTGCAGCTGCACAGCCACTTACTTTCTTCCGGATGAAATTTATGTATGGAAATATCCTCGAGTGAACATTACGCATGTAGAATATCACGACCAAGCAGCTGGAGGTCCTCCCGTGACGACACTTCGTAGGAAAATGTATTTTAGCGCCCACGATAGAGGCGGCAAGGTGGAAATACGCGGTGGATCGACTCTTCCCTCTTTTTTCCCACTCCATTCGTTTTCCCCAGGTTGCCTCCGTCCGCGAACCTGAACCTCTGGAGTCTTCATCGACAGCCCCGGAGCCATCTACGCCGCGAACGGCTGCATACGTATATCTACTATACATACACACGCCGGCTTCTTCTTTCATATT
>NW_017101033.1:83765-92220 GCF_001263275.1 Habropoda laboriosa
CTCGAACGTGTCTCCTCATGTTTTATGCACGCACGATGACAATTTTATGAGGTGGGAACAGATTGTTAGGAGGACGGGGGAGTGCGAATCGGTCAACGGACGTGAAAACCGTGTTTACCTTTCCGTTTCCGTTATTTGCATTTTCGTGGTACAGGGATGCTTTTTCGGTGGATTTTAAGATGGATTTTTTTTTCAAAGCAAAATTTGTCAAATTCACATAGATTTTCTGAAGGAGTTCGACCGAAGAGATGTTTTTTATGGGATTTTTACGCGAATTCTAGAGATCCGTGTATTTCCTAGTTTGCAAGAAGAGAAATATTGCGTTAATTGCAGTCGACGTGTAAATGAAAAACGATTGGTTAAGAGAAACTGCCTACAGGTTTCTCTTAGAGGAAATACAATACCGAAAAGCTAATAATCAATGTTACATTAATAATTTCTCGTTATTTCAAAATTACTTTGTAATTAAAATTTTCTTTTAATATCGGAGAACAGAATTTTTGCGAGGATGACGTTATCGTAACATTTTCTTTGCAAAGTAAAATAAATTCCTTCTGCTTTTTTTTTTTTGCAACGAGTAACATATTCTGTTATCAACCGTAATTCTTCTAATCATATTGTTCGATTTATGTTGAAACTACGTTAAAAATATCTGAGTTTTATTTTCCCCAACGGTACTTACTTATAATAACAGCAAATAAACTAGTTGGCAGTTTAATAAACTCAGGGCTAATTTGCATTCATATCTTACGCGTGTAAGCAGCAACACGTGGACGCGAGAATGCATAATGAAAAATGGCACAAAGCCATGTAATACGATAAGGTTTGTTAATTGTTAAAAACCGAATAACTATGAATCTAAAAAATGCAATACTAAAAACGTGTCGCAGAGAAATATTACGATTCGTGTGACCTAAGAATTTATCCAGAAAACACTTGACCATCCCATATTTTTTCGTGATTTGAAATATTTTTTCTCCACTCATACTACACTCTCGAAAAATTCACAACGAAGAATACACACTGACTGTATGTGAAACGCCTAAGCAGGAATAGTCTACCAAGTTGTTGAGGATCGTTTGGGGCTTCCAGCGAGAAAACCACCGTGTATGATACTTATTAAAGCCGATAACATCTTTCAAGCTCTATCAAATTAAAAGGACTGAAATTCATAGGGTTAATAAAACAAAAAGAAATGAAGAAGAGAGAGAACAACCCAAACTGCTTTCTATACTAATTTATTATCATATTATTTACATCTAGAAAATACATCGATTACATCCCCCGTAACAATTTAATGTCTTAACTATTGGCTATGATGTCTTGTATGTCCTGCGCCGCAACGTAGATCACACTCTTAATGACAGATCCAATAATTAGCAGACCGTCCCGAAGCACAGCCATTTTCACACTGTGTAGTGGACAGGTCAGAGCAACGTTGTTGTAGATACGCAGGATCCGTTTCAACATGGCAGACAGGGATTCTACAGGGTTGATACTGTGGATAGCACTATCAGTTGCTTTTTGCAAAGCGTCGACCAAGTCATTTGTACCACCAAGAGCACGCGTGGTTAAGTTTCTCGCGTACTCGATGTGCTTCTTAAGGCTAGGAAGATCAGGCAATGTGCTGAGATTCTGTGGTGGCGGAATCTTCGGCACTAGGATCACCTTGCTGAAGTTAACCTGCACGAGCACCGGCTCCAGGTCGCCTAAAGGATTGAAGTTCATCAGCATCGAAAAGTTGTTTTGGTTTAGCATGTTCCACGCGATATCGTTAAGGTCACGGGAGTTTCGGCCGCTTCGCTCAGTAGTGGTAGTCGTCGAAGAGGTAGTACTGCTGGTTGACGAAGAGCCAGTAGTGCTGGTTGTCGAAGAAGTAGTGCTACTGGTCGTTGAAGGTTCTGTAGTGCTGGTCGACGAAGAGCCAGTAGTGCTGGTTGTCGAAGAAGTAGTGCTACTGGTCGTTGAAGGTTCTGTAGTGCTGGTCGACGAAGAGCCAGTAGTGCTGGTTGTCGAAGAAGTAGTGCTACTGGTCGTTGAAGGTTCTGTAGTGCTGGTCGACGAAGAGCCAGTAGTGCTGGTTGTCGAAGAAGTAGTGCTACTGGTCGTTGAAGGTTCTGTAGTGCTGGTTGTCGAAGAAGTAGTGCTACTGGTCGTTGAAGGTTCTGTAGTGCTGGTTGTCGAAGAAGTAGTGCTACTGGTCGTTGAAGGTTCTGTAGTGCTGGTCGACGAAGAGCCAGTAGTGCTGGTTGTTGAAGAGCCAGTAGTGCTGGTTGTTGAAGAGCCAGTAGTGCTGGTCGTCGAAGAGCCAGTAGTGCTGGTTGTTGAAGGGCTAGTACTGCTGGTCGTCGAAGATCTAGTAGTGCTGGTCGTCGAAGGGCTAGTACTGCTAGTCGACGAAGATGTAGTACTGTCGGTCGTCGAAGATTCAGTACTGTCGTCCGCCGAAGCTTCAGTAGTACTGGTCGTCGATGAGCCAGTAGTGCTGGTCGTCGAAGATCTAGTAGTGGTGGTCGTCGAAGGGCTGGTACTGCTGGTCGTCGAAGATCTAGCAGTGGTGGTCGTCGAAGGGCTGGTACTGCTGGTCGTCGAAGATCTAGTAGTGGTGGTCGTCGAAGGGCTAGTACTGCTGGTCGACGAAGATGTAGTACTGTCGGTCGCCGAAGATGTAGTACTGTCGTCCGTCGAAGCTTCAGTAGTGGTGGTCGTTGATGAGCCAGTAGTGCTGGTCGTCGAAGGGCTGGTACTGCTGGTCGTCGAAGATCTAGTAGTGGTGGTCGTCGAAGGGCTAGTACTGCTGGTCGACGAAGATGTAGTACTGTCGGTCGTCGAAGATTCAATACTGTCGTCCGTCGAACCTTCAGTAGTGCTGGTCGTCGAAGGGCTAGTACTGCTGGTCGACGAAGATGTAGTACTGTCGGTCGTCGAAGATTCAGTACTGTCGTCCGTCGAACCTTCAGTAGTGCTGGTCGTCGAAGATTTAGTAGTGCTTCTCGTCGAAGGGGTAGTACTGCTGGTCGTCGAAGGTCTGGTACTGCTAGTCGTCGAAGATCTAGTAGTGCTGGTCGTCGAAGGGCTAGTACTGCTGGTCGACGAAGATGTAGTACTGCCGGTCGTCGAAGATTCAGTACTGTCGTCCGTCGAAGCTTCAGTAGTGCTGGTCGTCGATGAGCCAGTAGTGCTGGTCGTCGAAGATTTAGTAGTGCTTGTCGTCGAAGGGGTAGTACTGCTGGTCGTCGAAGAGGTAGTACTGGCGGTCGTGGAAGTGCTACTACTGCTTGTCGACTCAGTGGTGCTTGAATCAATGGCTTGCGTGATTACGTCTTTTTCAGTGGTTGTGGTAGTAGTAGGTGAAGTAGAAGTACTACTTGGACGGCGAGTTGGGCGGGTATGAGGACGGTGAGTTGGGCGGCCAGGATGAGGACGGTGAGTTGGGCGGCCAGGATGAGGACGGTGACTTGGGCGGCCAGGATGAGGACGGTGACTTGGGCGGCCATGCTGAGGAGGGCTCCCTGGGTGTTTCTGATGAGGGCGGCCCTGTGAAGGACGGTGATGTGGGCGGCCCTGTGAAGGACGGCGATGTGGGCGGCCCTGTGAAGGACGGCGATGTGGGCGGCCCTGTGAAGGACGGCGATGTGGGAGGCCCTGTGGAGGACGGCGATGTGGGCGGCCCTGTGAAGGACGGCGATGTGGGAGGCCCTGTGGAGGACGGCGATGTGGGCGGCCAGGTGATTGACTAAGGCCAGGACGAGAAGGACGACCACCGCGTGTTGGAGAACGGCTGCCGACTAGTGAAGGACGGCGTTCGCGTGTTGGAGAACGGCTGCCGACTAGTGAAGGACGGCGTTCGCGCGTTAGAGAACGGCTGCCGACTAGTGAAGGACGGCGTTCGCGTGAAGAAGGACGGCGTTCGCGTGAAGAGTGACGGCGAGATTCTTCAGTCAAGGCTCTTTCGTCCCGCGAAAGCTGGACCAGTGGGTTAGGTTTGTGCCAACCTAAGAATCCAAGTATTTGATCCAGAGATACATCAGTTGAATTTGAGTTTGTATCTTTATCGTTTGGAGCTACTTCGGTGCGGTTCTCATCTGCTGGTTCAAATCTTGGCCCCTGATACAGAAATTCATACAAAATATTGAAGTCCAGTTTGATTAATTTTCAAATGAAAATAGGAGAAGGCTACGACGGAAGACTTCACAGATACTAAGAATTTTTGTAAATTCGCATATTACAAGTTTGTGAGCCTCTACTTTACCATAAGATAATAAAATTTTTAAAAGGAAAATAAGAAACAAAACTTTAAGTGAGTGTAAAATCTTACATCTCTTCCAAAGGGAGGATGGCGGGCGCAAGCAGCACCAATGACGAGGAGAAAAATGTACAACACTTTCGTATGCATGTTCGTTTCGTACTACTCGTTCCACCCTCAAACAGCCAGCTATTTAAACGACATTAATGAATAGAGGTCCACCGATTAACAAACGACATAGAATACAATGAGGCACACCTGCGCACCTGCGCTACCTGCACTTATGTCGTACAACGACATTCCGCAACAAATGATTTCATAGAATATCGTTTCGACTAACTATTGTTGTTTCAAGAATGCTCAAGTATTGGCGCACTTGTAAATTGTCGCATTCTTTTCATGAATCATAATGTCTTTCGCGAGGATACAAGAACATATCGTACACAAAATGCCAGTAATTGCATTAATAACGAGAGCATGCTTACGTTTATCTTGTTACTATTTAAAAAGAATAGTTTTCGACAAATGGAATATTTATTCAAAATATTGAAAAGAACTGATCTATATATAGGAGTTAAATTCGATTATGCTCGAAGTTTGTCAACATAGAAGAGAAATGCTTCTGAGTTTCATGTTCCATTTTATTTATCTGCACCAGGAAGAATCATTTGTTCGTTAATTTTAGTCAAATCTTTAGACTTGCTTTTAACAGAAACTCATTTCTTAAAATCTCCAGGATTCTTATCAAAAATCCCAAATGTTACGTTATAATTTCTCTTTCCTATTTTATAAGCAAATGAAAAATGAAAAATTTGAGGTCCTGCAGAATTTCTGTAGTTTATATTTTTTTATCATCTCTTTGATTTTGATCTTTAGATACATTTCTCTATGCGGACTATTGGTACAATAATACCTCCTACAATTATTAATATTTTTTAATACAAATTTGTGTATTGTTTTTATTTTTCGCCACGAAGGGTTTGGGGTAACTGCTATTTTCACAATCCTCTTCCCACAAAGCACCCCCGCATTTCCCTCTCTATGGCCACAATCTTCCAAAGCATTCGATATCGCGATGACGTCGAGTCATCGACTACCAGTAGATACTCCTCTGCAATCAACAATAGAGTGTTAGGCTCTTCACCGTTGACTTGAAACGATAACAACTGCGTCTCCATTCATCCTGCTCTCAATGTCATGGTCGAATGTATGCCCATTGATAAACGTAGGGCTTTGATCACCGGCGGCGTGAGGACTCATGAGAATCATACCAAAGACCCCCTTCACCTGTGCGTCACTCCTATAAAGCTGTTTACGCTAACCAACGTGTAATTAGTAAATATATCTGCCAGTTTCTACCAACTGCCCTGCTCAGCTTAAATGAAGCTTACAGTTTCATCACGGTGTAATCCGTGAAATATCACGAATAAGATATGATTTTCATTGAAATTCTACACGGCGAGTTGGCGAGAAATTTTCATGTCGCTAGATCGTCGACGGGGTGGCGGTAATCTTTGAGGGCAGAATGTTCGCGAGGAAATGAACATGCGGCATCCTGGTTGAAAAGTTTTCCCTTCGCGGATCCACCGATTCGTAAACGAAGACGATGTTTCGCGCTCGACGCTCGAACGTGAGCCTGTTCGTAAACAAAATCTCCGTTGAAGAGGTGCAGTGCGTGTCGTGCAAGAAGAATTCCGTGAATGTTCGCTGCGTTTGATTCGCCCGGCAAAGATTTCGTCCTGGCTGCCGCGATTCCATTGCGGTCGTCCACATGTTTCGTGGAATTTCAAGCGGAATGAAATGCCGCTCATCCAACTATCGGGCCAAACTCTCAACTATTCCTCAGATCTTCGTCTCGCTAAAAGAGAGCCCGGCAGGAGATGAAAGGAAGCTAGCAAGGACAAAGAAAGAAGGGCCTCCTTCTTGCCGACTTCGTCCTTGGAATCCAGCCAATTCGTATAAGAGCTCTCTCCCGCTTTCCCGCAACCGAACTATATATCCGAACGTTCGCCGAAACACGAACGTCCGTGGTCCCTGTCGACGGGATCGATGATCTGTAGACACTTTATTTATGATCCTTTAACCCTTTCAGCGCTATGAACTCGTGTATGAGTTTCGAAAAATTCATCACTGTGCACTGTGAACCTACCACTGCGGAGCATATCTCTAGCGCGACTACAATTTTCAAGAATTTTGATGTTTTGAGTAATGACGTCTGAGTGTTAATAATATTACGCAAAAGGGGATAATAAGAAATGATGTACAGGATGGTCGAAAGGGGGTAGTTCTACGTCAGAAAATAAATCGAAAATGTAGAATAAAATTTGTTCATATGAGACTTTGTGTTCGAGAAAATCGACTTTAAATTTTCACCAGGTACACGTACAGTTGACTATGTCTCGACCTAATGTATTCCGCTGTCTATTCCGAAGAAATTACAAGTTTCGACCGATTAAAGGAAAGAATCACTTTCGCGTTCGATCAATTAAAACAGCACAACACGTTAGAAAGCGTTCATAGAAATTTCGGCAGAAGGGGCGATATTTTCAACAATTTCTCTAATTATAAAATTTATCGTAAGTTAGTATTCTGTTTTATTGTGTATTCTTGATTACTCAGTGCAATAAATACAAATCTGAACCGAGACAGTAAGCTGCAGCGGAATACATTAGGTCGAGACATAATCAAGTACCTGGTGAGAATTTAAAGTCGATTTGCTCGGAGATAAAGCCTTATGTGAACAAATTTTATTCTACATTTTCGATTTATTTTCTGCCAGTTACTAACCACCCCGTATAATGAAATGATACAATTGGTTTTATCAAATTATTCTTTCAAAGTTCAAAAGTCTTGAAAACGTTTGTGCTCTGCAATGTGTAGGTACATGTGCAACCATTGAATGCGCGCTACGAATCCATATGTGCATCTTTCTTCTTTATTTGTTACTAAATGCAGTTGTTCCTTTGACGTCAATTACAAGTAGCATCTGACACGTATTCTTTGTTATTTACTGTCAGTTGTCTTTGCTCGGTGTTACTCAAGGATTTACGATGCGAACGTAAGAAGTGTATCGTTGGAACACAAACATTCCAACCACTTACATTCTATTTGCACGAAGTACGTTCACTTGTAAACGTGTATCCTTGTACGTCGTTTTTAACGATACATCATTTTTCACAAGAAATACCATCTAGAAGTAAAGAGATGGGAGGAAGATTATAGGAATTGTGAGAAGCGGATGAATCTTCCCTTTTGTACCTTAGCATCCCCTGCGTCGTACACAATGAGAAGCGATTTTAACGGCTGCGTCACTTGCACTGTACACGTCGATTATAATGGTGTACGTGATTAATAGTTATTTTATTCTTTTATCACGCGTTTTAGAAATGTTATTCAGTAAATGAGTATCGTAAATGAATATTTCGCGAGAGTTGTGTTTACGATGTGTATCTTTTACTGTCTTTCAGATCTTTTGCTAAATAAATTTAGACGACAATGACACGAGATAATATTGAGCGAACTAAAATTTTTATATTTTGATATTACCTTAAAAATTTTATTAGTTCATCCTGAAAGTTCTTCATTTTGGAAATGACACAACTCCACTGAAATTGAACGCTCTTATTTTAAAATAGTTTCCTTAATATTCGATGCACTTTTGCCAACATATTACAAGAGTATTGGATAATGCCGCGTATATAAAAATCCGAACCCCTAAGAGAAAGAAATACACAAATGAATCTCCCCGATCGATACATAGTTCACACTAGAAAAAGATCATGTTCACAGTTTGGTAACCTACTTCGAAATTAATTTAGGATGACCTAATAGAAACATCTAGAGCTGTCTCTATAACAATTTCACAGTTACTGATATTCTACTAAGGTCCAAAAAAAAAAAATGACATTTCTCATAAGAAAGAAAATTAGCTCCTCTGACGTTCATATTTTCTCAACAGTTTCCGCAATAAAAGAACGCTCAGTTATCCGAACGTAAGGCGGAACCGTTCCTGCCCCACGTGTTACCTCTCAAAATTACAGCTTCCGCGACGAAACTGTCAGAAGCAGGCTCGCTCGTACCCTCAGAGAAGCGAATAATACGCGGAGAACAAGCGCCCAGGGATGCATAATCGACGAGACAAAGGGAAACAGGGAGGAAAAGAGAGTGCGGCCGCGAAACATGTCTCAATTGTTCGGGGGGGGGGGGGGC
>NW_017101033.1:92415-97077 GCF_001263275.1 Habropoda laboriosa
CTTTTTGTCACACATGTGACAAAACTTTAGTACTACTAAACAAGGACAAAGACCATGGACTCCGTGGCTCACTATCGGTAAACGGTTGGTTATCCAACAGTATTCTTTCCAACTTTTCCACAGTATCTCTTCCACAGACTGCACTTGGTCGTGTAAGACGCAAAATTAACAAAACAAACACAATGTTGGCTATTAAGCAAATATTGAATGATTGCAAAAGTTCCTGCCCGATTTTCAAAGGTGGCGAGAACCTTATCGACTTCGGCACAGATGTTCCTTTTGGCGTAACGTTACATTCCTATCGAAAGATACACCCCTTGTGTTTTATTTTCAAATAATTATTCATTTCATTCCATTTCAGTTTCAGATGAAATCTGCTTTTGCACACACCGATTGTGTTTTATTTTCAAATCGGGCACGAACTTTTGCAATCATCCAACATATCTTTATTTTGCAATTTCCGCTGGGGTGTCCGTCGCGTTCGACGGTTGCAACTAGAGTGCCCTTTTCCGCGTCCTATGCCTCCTAGTCCAAAGTGTCCTGGGAAAGGGCTTAGTTTATGACACCCTGAAGTATCCGCGCGTTTTCTCTTCCGGTGACCCTGGGTGACAAAGATCAGGCCACCACTCCGTCGCCTGAATCTCGCGTTCCTTACAGTCGTGTATCGTGTACGACTGGTATCCTAAAACCGAAGAAAGCAGCTGCGATGAAGGAATAACGATACATTGTGTAAACAATGTGAAGAGGCGGATGTTTGGACTGAGCGTTTTATCGTACGAGTGGAGACTACGCTGAAGATGCAGACAGAGAACGTGTTAATACGTTCTCGACTGACATCGACGGATTTGATAATGTATCTTCTGCCGTGCATAGCGGGGCGAGGTGAAGAAAAAAGGAACAGATAGAGGAAAGGGAGGTGAGCGACAGGAACAGGGTTCGCGCGCATAAGGGTGCCTTTTCATTTATGTAGTCGCGTCTGTGAAACGACGGCGAACATCAATCACCGGGCATAGATGCGTCGATGGGGGCGGACCATTGAGGAGGCATATGCGAATTGTGCGAGTCGAATCGACAGCTTGGATGAATGAACGAAAAAACAGAGTCTTGATATCTCGATGTTACCCCCTTCCTGGTCCCGCTTCTGCCTTCTACGGTTAGCAGATTTTAAGGAATTTTACGAAAAGGACGGGGTTGAGAGAAAGCTTGATGACTTGCAAGAGCTGTACTCTATAGCGAAGTTATTCTGATGGTGTTTGGATGCAAAGCAGGATGACCTTTGCTTAAGTGAAGTTTTGTGTCTGTACGCAGATTGCTCTAGAGGTTGGAGCTTAACTTCTTCAGGGACACCGACACATATGTGTACCTTTAAATTTTCCGAAAATTCCAATATTTGCCATAGAGAAAATATGAAAAACACAATCTCCCAAAATCTCGTAAGGAAAGTAGTTTAATTGCTATCGATTTAACACGAATATAAATGTAACTACATAAAAAGTTAGATGAATTTTTGCTAACTTTAAAAAAAGCATCCCCCTGAAGAGGTTAAGGGTGTATTCTAGTCTAAACCTTTCAAAAAATCGATATTTTTTTGCATTTTTCGGTGGTACGAACCTTCGAGAAGGTAGTGTTAAATTTTTGCAGCAAAATTCCAATTTCGGCTTTTGCAGTGTACTTAATAGACTAGAACTTCTGTTGCAAACATTTAAATGAATTTTAATAAAACCTACGCCATTTTAGACCTACCTATTATGCTCCTATTAAGTCTCTTCTCGTTCAAAATATCTCTCAATGGAAATTCCATTTTACCATCTTCGTATAAACTTTATTTCACATCAAATGACTTATTCAACGAAAACAACGGAAACAACAGGATTTTCAGTGATCTGGATCAGTGACTTCGTGTACGTTTCACGGATCACCGTTGGGATATTACAACGGTTATCCTGTCCGGCGATTATTTACGTTGTCTTTGTGCTTGTTCGGTGGCGTTTACCGAATTTCGCCCGGAGAGCTTGCATTTTTTTTTTTTTTTGTTCCACCGAGCGATACCCCGGCAAACAGTCAGGTTACCGATGATCGCGACGCTGACGCACGTGCGTGATTGGCAGAAATTCATTTCGCGCGATTTACATGCCACGGAAATTGCGTGTCTGCCGCGCGTATATCCCCAGACCCTTTGTTTAGATGGCAGCGTTTGTCATCGTGGCCCGCGTAGAGGTGAGCTGTCGTCGCTGGCGCAGACATAAGACTGTCGTTGGTTGGGGCGACCCTCTAGCGTTGGAATATTGGGCACAGATGCAGTGTCGAGATTGCTAACGGGTCTGCCGGCGTTCAAGAAGATCTAGCGCGTACAAGAGGGACCCATTATCTTCTTAGCCAAACACCGAGTTACGTCCATAAAACGACAACTTCTTCGCCTTGACGCCTTGAATGTCTACAAGACCTTGAAAATGTCAGTGAAATTAACATACGCCACAACCGAGCGAAGAGCTCTTTATTTGAATTCTCGGAGAAGAGACGTCTTCTTCCTTCCTTCGGAGACATTCCACAGCGTCCAGTTAAAAAAGACACCCTGTATATAGCAATCTATTTGTATTCAAGAAAATTCATATTTATGTATACCAATTCCTAGGAGTATGAATTTTTACCAAACATTTAGTGCTGTGTTTCTTAGGAATTCTTTGAGCTCAAATTATTTTTTTCTTTATACAACATGCACGTGCCTATCAGCGTGCACCATCGGTGATATGCGTTAACAAATTGAAACTGCAGATAGGTAATTAAAATCGAGAAAATGCCAGCGATCCACTAGATATTTCTATTTCATTTATCAAATGCATTGGCCTGTCAGCATTGTTATGCTCAGAAGCAAGGGAATACGATCCTTATACATCGCGTAATTTTCCTTCAACCGCGTACAAGACGAGTTGAGTTCGGTAGGGAATTTTGAAGACGAGGAAAACGATCGCCAATTAACAACGGATCATTACGACGACGTCATGGCCACAGCGGTGGTATGCCTAGAGGAACTGGAAACGCGCGCCGCACCGTCTTCATCTAAGAGTCATGCATCGACACAATCGTCGTCCCCCTACGCGCTATCGGTAAATTTGCCAAAAATTGATTTACCGAAATTCGACGGTCGCATCGAAATGTGGATCACATTCAAGGACGCGTTCCACACGCTAATTCACACACAACCAGGATTGAACAAAATTCAGAAGCTGCATTATCTACGCCTTTCGTTGTCCGGAAAGGCCGAAGCCGCGATCGGAGCCTTTAGCATCACCGAGGACAACTACGAAGCGGCATGGAAACACCTGATGGAAATTTACGACAATAAACGCGCGCTTGTCTTACGCCACGCCGCTCTTCTACGCGACACCCCCGCGATGCCAGATGATTCGTCGGACTCGATACGCGAGTTAGCGAATCATATGCAATTGCACATCCGTTCGTTGCAAGCAATCGGTCGATCGTCGGACGACATCGCGAACGATCTTTTAGCAAGTATTCTCATTTCGAAAATGGGAACCGACACGAGAAAATCGTGGGAGCGCACTCTGTCCGACACGGAGATGCCAAAAATCGACGATCTATTCAAATTTCTACACAACGCATCACATCAGAGCAAAGATTACGCGACAGAAATCAAGCGTCCGTCCATCAATTGCGATTCGTGGAAGAAGGTGAGTGCGGTTCCGCCGCGTCAAAACAACTATCCGCGCACACAGCCTCCGCCGCGACAAACCAATTATCCGCGCTCACAACCTTCGCCACCGCCAAAACGCCAAGTCTACGTGACGAAGACTTCGCGAAAATCGCCGACGCCTCCGTCATCACCGCGCAGTCATCGCCGTTCAACGCCGCCGGAAAGGTCAACCGCGCGGAGCAGACACACCGACGCGAGATGTCCGTTCTGCGAGGGAAATCACGCAAGCTATCGATGTCCGAAATTTCTGGAACAGAGCGTGTCGAACCGCATCCAAGCCGTCCAAAGGGCGCGCCTCTGCCTGAATTGCTTGCAATCAGATCATCGGACGGAAGATTGCAAGGCCGGAAGCTGCCGCGTGTGCAACAAGAAACACAATACGAAGTTGCACCTGGAGCCGCAATCATGACTCCCGGCAAAGGGGGATCCCAGTTCGCGCAACATCACCAGCTTCATCGTTAACGGCCCTGCAAACGAACTACTAGCCACCGCAATCGTATACGTGCTAGATCACGATCAGAAACCGATCGCATGCAGAACGCTCATCGACACCTGTTCGAGCGCAAACTTTATGACCGACGACCTGGCAATCAAACTACGACTACCGATGAAGAAAAACGAAACGACAATTGAGGCGTTGAACCAGTTGAATACGATAGCGAATCAACTGGTCTCAACAACAATCAAATCGCGACACTCGAATTACAAACGAGAATTGACATTTTTTACGATCCCGCGAATCGCTGGACCAACGCCGGACACGCAGATCGACCGTTCCAAGATCGCGATACCGGCCAATCTTCAACTCGCAGATCCACAATTCCATCGACCGGCACATGTGGACATGTTGATCGGCACCGGTCCGGCACTAGCATCACTTAGCATCGGCCAACACAGCCTCTCCCCTCGCAATGGACCCGATCTGGTCCTCCAAAAAACGCAATTTGGAT
>NW_017101034.1:0-1466 GCF_001263275.1 Habropoda laboriosa
TACTCGCACTCGAAATGCAGTACGATTCTGCTATGCATTTTGGACATCGGCTCCAAATTTTCGGACTACGATGTAGGGGAAAATACAGATTATTAAATATTTCGACTTTAAATATAATTCCTTCAGCTAAATAGACCCAACCAAATCTTACCTTTTTTTGGTACCAAATACGAAGGAGTGATATGTTTTTTCAATATCTTCCACTGTTGCCGTGTTGCTTCTAAACGAAGCGAATATACAAATATACCGTCGGCAAGGAGATAGTAGTTATTCGCGATTTTCATATGAGATACTTGGGCGATACTCGTACTCCTAAAGGCGTACGATTCTGCTTAGCATTCTGGACGACGGTGTCGAATTTTAGATCTATGATGGTGGGGGCAAATACAGATAAGTAAATACTTCGACTTTAAAAATAATTCCTAAAACTAAATGTTCCCAACGACATCTCATCTTTTTTTGGTACCGAATACAAAGTTGTGATTTGTTGTTTTAATAGCAGAAACGGTTCCGGTGTTTCAGTTAAACGAAGCGAATATACACATATAACGTCGCACATGGTTATAGTATTTCTTCGCGACCTTCACGTAACGTACGTGTACTATACTCGTACTCTAATGGGAGTACGATTCTGCAATGCATTCTGGATATCGGTGTCGAATTATGAACTACGATTTGGAGGAAAATACAGGTAATATAAATATTTCGACTTTAAATATAATTCCTTCAGGTAAACGTATCCAACGAAATCTTACCTTTTTTTGATACCGAATACAAAGGTGTGCTTTGTTATTCAAAGCTCAAACGGTTCTGGTCTTGCTGTTAAACGAAGCGAATATAGACATATAACGTCGCGCTTGGAGATAGTAATTCTGCGCGACCTTCGCAAAACATACTGGGACGATTCTCGTCCTCTAAATGGCGTACGGTTCTGCTATGCATATTGGACGCCGGCGTCGAATTTTCGAACTACCATGGTGGGGGCAGATACAGATAATTCAATATTTCGACCTTAACGATAATTTCTTCAGCTAAATGTATCCAACGAAATCTTACCTTTTTTTGGTTCCGAATATAATGTGGTGGTTTGTTATTTCAATTGCTCAAACGATTCCCGTGTTACTGTTAAATGAAGGGAATATACACCTATAACGTCGGCTAGGCGATAGTAGTTCTTCGCGACTTTCACGTAACGTACCGGTACGATACTCCTACTCTAAATGGAGTACATTACAGCTACGCAATCTGGACATCGGCGTCGAATATGCGAACTACGATGGGGGGTCAAATACAGATAATTAGTTATATCGACTTTCATAATAATTCCTACAACTGAATGTTCCCAACGAAACCTTACCTTTTTTTGGTACCGAATACAAAGGTGTGCTTTGTTATTCAAAGCTCAAACGGTTGCCGTTTTACCGTTAAACTAAGCGAATATACTCCTATAACGTCGGCTAGGCGAT
>NW_017101034.1:4632-4890 GCF_001263275.1 Habropoda laboriosa
TGGCGATAGTAGTTCTTCGCGAATTTCACATAACCTACTGCGGCGATATTAGTACTCTAAATGGTGTTTGATACTGCTACGCATACTGGACGTCGGCGGCGATATTAGGATCTACGATAGTGTGTCAAATACAGATAATTAATTATATCGGCTTTCAAAATAATTCCTACAACTGAATGTTCCAAACGAAACCTTTCCTTTTTTTGGTACCGAATACAAAGGTGTGGTCTGTTTTTTCAATAGTTCATAAGGTCCCGT
>NW_017101034.1:5492-10478 GCF_001263275.1 Habropoda laboriosa
TCAGAATAGAGAATGATTCTGCTATGCATTCTGGTCATCGGCGTCGAATTTTCGAACTACTTTGGTGGGGGCAAATACAGATAAGTAAATATTGCGACATTAAAAATAATTCCTAAAACTAAATGTGACCAACGAAATATTACCATTTCTTGATACCGAATACAAAGGTCTGCTTGTTTCTTCAATAGCTCATACGTTGCCCTGTTACTGTTAAACGAAGCGAACATACACAAATAACGTCGCTCATGGAGATATTATTTCTTCGCGATGTTCACGTAACGTACCGGTACGGTACTCGTATTCTAAATGGAGTACATTTCTGCTATATATTCTGGACATCGGTGACGAATTTTCGAACGACAATTGTGGGGGCAAATACAGATAATTAAATATTACGTGTTTATAAATATACCCTACAAATAATTGTTCCCAAAGAATTCTTATATTTTTTTGGTACCGAATACGAATGTGTGGTTTCTTTTTCAATAGCTCAAGCGGTTCCCGTGTCACTGTTACACGAAGCGAATATACATACATTACGTCGCACATGGTTGTAATAGTTCTTCGCGACCTTCGCGTATCATACTGGGACGATCCTTCTAATATAAATGGCGTGCGATTCGGCTTTGCATTCTGGACGACGGCATCGAATTTTAGAACTACGATGGTGGGGGCAAATACAGATAATTAATGATATCGACTTTATATATAATTCCTTCAGCTAAATGTATCCAATGAAATCTTACCTTTTTGTGGTACCGAAAACAAAGGTATGGTTGGTTTATTCAATAGCTCAAACGGTTCCCGCGTTACTGATAAACGAAGCGAATATACACCTACAACATTGGGCTTGGCGATAGTATTTCTTCGCGATATTCACGTAACGTTCCGGTACGATTCTCGTACTCTTAATGGAGTACGATTATGCTATGCATTTTGGACATCGGCGTCGAATGTTAGAACTACGATGGTGGGGGCAAATAAGGATGATTAATGATATCGACTTTAAATATAATCCCTTCAGCTAAATGTATCCAACGAAATCTTAGAATTTTTTGGCCTCGAATATAAATGTGTGCTTGTTTCTTCAATGTCTCACACGGCTCCCTTGTTACTGTTAAACGAAGCGAATATACACATATAACGTCGCTCTTGGAAATAGAATTTCTCCGCGATTTTCACGTAACGTACTGCGTCATTTGTCGTACTCTAAATGGCGTACGATTCTGTTATGCATTTTGGAAGACGGCATCGAATTTTAGAACTACGATGGTGGGTGCAAATACAGATAATTAAATATATCGACTTTAAAAATGATTCCTACAACTGAATGTTACCAACGAAATCATACCTTTTTCTGGTATCGAATAAAAAGGTGTGGTTTGTTTTATCAATTGCTCAAACGGTTCCCGTGTTAATGTTAAACGAAGCGAATATACACATATAACGTCGCGCTTTGAGATAGTATTTCTTAGCGATTTTCACGTAACCTACCGGTACGATACTCGTACTCTAAATGGAATACGATTCTGCTATGCATTCTGGACATTGGCGCCGAATTTTCGAACTACAATGTTTGGGGCAAATACAGATAATTAAATATTGCGACTTTAAAATTAATCGCTACAAATAAATATTCCCAACGTAATCTTACCTCTTTTTGATACCGAATACAAAGGTGTGATTTGTTATTCAAAACTCAAACGGTACCGGTCTTACTGTTAAACCAAGCGAACATGAACATGTAACGCCGCACATGGTTATAGTAGTTCTGCGCGACCTTCGTAAATCATACCGTGACGATTCTCTTCCTCTAAATGGCGTACTGTTCTGCTATGCATATTGGACGCCGGCGTCGAATTTTCGAACTATGATGTGGGGGAACATACATATAATTAAATATTTCGACGTAAAAATAACTGTTAAAACTAAATGTGACCAAAGAAATCTTACCTTTTTTTAGTACCGAATACAAAATTTGGGTTTGTTATTTCAATAGCTCACACGGTTGCCGTGTTTCTGTTAAACGATGCGAATTTACACATATAACGTCGCACATGGAGATAGTACTTCTTCGCGACTTTTACCTAACGTACCGGGACGATAATAGTACTCTAAATGGAGTGAGATTCTCCTATGAATTCTGTACATCGGCGTCGAATTATCGAACTACGATGGTGTGTCAAATACAGATAATTAAATATATCGAATTTCAAAATAATTCCTACAACTGAATGTTCGCAACGAAACCTTACCTTTTTTTGGTACCAAATACAAAGGTGTGGTTTGTTTTTTCAATAGCACAAACGGTTCCGGTGTTACTGTTAAACGAAGCGTATATACACATATAACGTCGCGCTTGGAAATACTATTTCTCGCGATTTGCACGTAACGTACCGGTACGAAACTCGGACTTTAATTGGGGTACGATTCTGCCATGCATTCTGAACATCGGCGCCTTATTTTCCAAACTATGATGTGAGGGAACATACAGATAATTAAATATTTCGACTTTAATTTGCATTCCTTCAGCTATTTGTATACAACGAAATCAAACAATTTTCTGAGCCCGATTGTAAAGGTGTGCTTGGTTCTCTATATCTCACACGGTTGCCGTGTTACTGTTAAACGAAACGATTATACACCTATAACGTCGGCTAGGCGATAGTAGTTCTTCGCGACTTTCAAATAACCTACTGCGGCGATATTAGTACTCTAAATGCTGTTTGATTCTGCTATGCATACTTGACGTCGGCGTAGAATGTTCGAACTACGATGTCGCAGGAAAATACTGATAATTAAATGTTTCGTCGTTAGAAATAATTCCAACAAATAAATGTTCCCAACGAAATCTTACCGTTTTTCGGTACGGAATACGAAGGTGTGCTCTGTTTTTTCAATAGATCAAAATGTCCCGTGTTACTGTTACACCAAACGCATATACACCTGTAACGTCGCGCTTGGAGATAGTATTTCTTCGCGATATTCACATAACGTACCGGTACGATACTCGTACTCGAAATGGAGTACGATTCTGCTATGCATTCTGGACTCCGGCGTCCAATTTTCGAACTACGATGTGGGGGAAAATACTGATAATTAAATATTTCGACTTTTAAAATATTCCCTCTAAATGTTTGTTATCAACGAAATCTTAACTTTTCTTGGTACCGAAAACGAAGGTGTGGTTTGTTTTTTCAATAGCACAAACGGTTCCCGTGTTACTGTTAAACGAAGGGAATTTACACCTATAACGTCGGCTAGGCGATAGTCGTTCTTCGTGACTCTCACATAGCATACTGCAGCGATATTCGCACTCTAATTGTGTTTGATTCTGCTATGCATTCTGGACGTGGCTTCGAATTTTCGAACTACGATGTGGGGGAAAATACAGATAATTAAATATTTCGACTTTAAAAATATTCCCTCTAAATGTTTGTTCCCAACGAAATCATACCTTTTTTTGGTACCGAAAACGAAGGTGTGGTTTGTTTTTTCAATAGCACAAATGGTTCACGTGTTTCTGTTAAACGAAGCGAATATACACATACAACGTCGGGCTTGGAGATGGCATTTCTTCGCGACTTTCACGTAATGTACCGGTACGATACACGTACTCTAAATGGAGTATGATTCTGCTATGCATTCTGGACATCGGCGCCTAATTTTCGAACTACGATGTGGGGGAATATACAGATAATTAAATAATTCGACTTTAAAAATATTCCCCACCAATAAATGTTCCCATCGAAATCTCACCTTTTTTTGGTACCGAATATAAAGGTACGCTTTGTTTTTTCATTATCTTACACGGTTGCCGTGATGCTGCTTTACGAAGCGAATATACAAATATAACGTCAGCTAGGTGATACTATTTAAACCCGATTTTCACATAAGATACTTGTGCGATACTCGTACTCCTAAAGGCTTACGATTCTGCTATGCAATCTGGACGTCGGCGTCGAATTTTCGAAATACGATGTTTGGCGGAAATACAGATAATTAAAGCCTTCTACTCTAAAAATAATACCTTCAGCTAAGTGAATACAACGAAATCTTACAATTTTTTGATCCCGAATATAAAGGTGTGTCAGCTTCTTCACTATCACTCACGGTGCCGTGATACTGTTAAACGAAGCGAATATTTACGTATACTGTCGGCTGGACGATAGTATTCCTTAGGGATTTGCACGTAACGTACCTGTACGATACTCTTATTCTATATGGAGTACGATTCTGCTATGCAGTCTGGACATAGGCGCCGAATTTTCGGACTACGATTTGGGGGAAAATACAGATAATTAAGTATTTCGACTTTAAATATATTTCCTTCAGCAAAATGTATCCAACGGAATCTTACAATTTCTTGATCCCGAATATAAAGGTGTGCCTGGTTCTTCAATATATCACACGGTTGCACTGTTACAGTTAAACGAAGCGAAAATACACCTATAACGTCGGCTAGGCGATAGTAGTTCTTCGCGACTTTCACATAACATACTGCGGCGAAATTCGTACTCTAAATGGCGTACGATTCTGCTATCCATTCTGGACGTCGGCGTCGAATTTTCGAACTACGATGGTGTGGGAAAAGACAAATAATTGAATATTTCGTCGTTAGACATAGTTCCAACAAATAAATGTTCCCAACGGAATCATATCTTTTTTTGGTAACGAATAAAAAGGTGTGGTCCGTTTTTTCAATACATCAAAAGGTCCCGTGTTACTGTTGAGCGAAGCGAATATACACATGTAACGTCCAACATAGTTAAAGTATTTCCGCGCGACCTTCGCAAATCATACTGGGACGATTCACCTTCTGTAAATGGCGTACTGTTCTGCTATGCATATTGGACGCCGGAGTCGAATTTTCGAACTACGATGTGGGGGAAAATATAAATAATGAAATATTTCGTCGTTAGGAAAGGTTCCAATAAATAAAAGTTCCCAACAAAACCTACCATTTTTTGGTACTCAATACAAAAG
>NW_017101035.1:0-257 GCF_001263275.1 Habropoda laboriosa
GCTGTGCATTCTGGACATCGGCGTCGAATTTTCGAACTACGATGGTGGGGGAAAATACAAATATATATATATTTCATCGTTAGAAATAATTGCAATAAATAAATGTTCCCAACTAAACCTTACTTCTTTTTTGGTACCGAATACAAAGGTGCCGTTTGTTTTTTCAACAGCACAAACGGTTCCCGTGTTACTGTTGAACGAAGCAAATGTACAAATATTACGCCGGGTAGGTCATAGTAGTTATTCGCGACATTTAC
>NW_017101036.1:0-303 GCF_001263275.1 Habropoda laboriosa
AAGCATAATAAAGAGAACACATATGTGTACAGTACTGCAAAACGTGGTTTGTCGCGAGAAAACAGCAGTATTTCAGTTTCTATTCGTTAAAACTCGTTAACCGTGGGGAAACATGCAAAATACAGAGAAATCAGACGTTTGCAGTACTGCGAAACGTGGTATGTCCCGAGATAACAGCAGTATTTCAGTTTATATTCGTTAAATCACGGTTTACATGGCGAAAGAAGCATAATAAAGAGGAAGCAGTCGTGTGCAGTACTGCAAAACGTGGTTTGTCGCGAGAAAACAGCAGTATTTCTGTTT
>NW_017101037.1:0-241 GCF_001263275.1 Habropoda laboriosa
GCTAAAACGGTTCCCGTGTTACTCTTAAACGAATCGAAAACAAACATATAACGTAACGCTAGATAATATTATTACTTCGCGATTTGCACGAAACGTACTCGTACGATTCTCGTCCTCAAAATGGCGTATGGTTCTGCTGTTCATTCTGGACACCGGCGTCATAGTTTCGAACTACGATGTGGGTGGAAAACACAAATAATTCAATATTTCGTAGTTAGAAATAATTCCTTCAGCTAAATGA
>NW_017101038.1:0-220 GCF_001263275.1 Habropoda laboriosa
AAATTTTTCCAAAATTCGCAAGTTTTACAGTATGAACATTTTACTATAAGATCAAGAACTTTTATTGAGTAAAACGATATAAGAGTAGAAACGCCTAAAAGGGATGAGTAACCGCGTTTCATCCAAGTTCCATCCCCTGAAACGGTGAGTTCTTCTGCTTTTTCTAATTTTTTTGACTCTTCAACAGCAGTTTTCATAGACAATTCACAAATAGTTTTTG
>NW_017101039.1:0-220 GCF_001263275.1 Habropoda laboriosa
GTGGCGGAATATGCAAAATAAAGAGGAGACAGTCAATTTGCAGTAATGCAAAACGTCTTTGTACGGAGAAAACTGCAGCATTACAGTTTATATTCGTTAAAACACGTTTTACTTGGAGGAACATACAAAATAAAGAGGAAACAGTCATTTTGCGGTACAGCAAGGGGTGGTTTGTCGCGAGTATACAGCAGTATTTCAGTTTATATTCGTTAAAACACGT
>NW_017101040.1:0-268 GCF_001263275.1 Habropoda laboriosa
GGTACCAAAAAAAGGTAAGATTTCGTTGGTCACATTTAGTTGCAGGAATTATTTTCAAAGTCGAAATATTTACTTATCTGTATTTTCCCCCACATCGTAGTGAGAAAATTCGACGCAGATGTCCAGAGTGCATAGCAGAATCGTACACCATTTCGAGGACGAGAATCGTCCCAGTATGATATGCGAAGGTCGCTAAGAAATACTTTAACCATGTGCGACGTTATATGTGTATATTAACTTCGTTTAACAGTAACTCGGCAAACGTGTG
>NW_017101041.1:0-859 GCF_001263275.1 Habropoda laboriosa
AACATAACATACTGCGGCGATATTCGTACTCTAATGGTGTTAGATTCCGCTATGCATTCTGGAGTCCGGCGTCGAATTTTCGAACTACGGTGGTGGGGTCAAATAGAGATATTTAAATCTTTCGACTTTCAAAATAATTCCTACAACTGAATGTCCCCAACGAAATCTTGCCTTTTTTTGGTACTGAATACAAAGGTGTGATCTGTATTTTCAATAAATCAAAAGGTACCGTGTTACTGTTGGACAAAACGAATATACACATTTAACGTCGCGCTTCGAGATAGTAATTCTTCGCGACTTTCACGTAACCAAAGTGTACTATACTCGTACTCTAAAGGGAGTACGATTCTGCTGTGCATTCAGGACGTCGGCGTCGAATTTTCAATCTGCGATGTGGGGGAAAATACAAACAATTAAATATTTCGACATTTAATATAATTCCTTCAGTTAAATGTATCCAATGAAATCTTACCTTTTTTTGGTACCGAATACAAAGGTGTGGTTTGGTATTTCAATATCTCAAATGGTTCCCGTGTTACTGTTAAACGAGGCGAATATTCACATATAACGTGGTTATAGTATTACTTCGCGATCTTCGCATATCATACTGGGACGAGTCGCGTCCTCTAAATGGCGTACACTTCTGTTATGCATATTGGACGCCGGCATCGAATTTTCGAACTACGATGTGGGGGAAAATAAAATCAATTAAATATTTCGTCGTTAGAAATGATTCCAATTAATAAAAGTTCCAAACAAAACCTTACCTTTTCTTGGAACCGAATACAAGGCTGTTGTTTATTATTTCAATAGCTCAAACGTTTCCCGTGTTACAGTTAAACGAGGCGAATATTCACAT
>NW_017101042.1:0-7747 GCF_001263275.1 Habropoda laboriosa
CATTTGAGTTTTAACTAAAATACTATTTCCAGAATCCAGGTCGATGTGGTATTTGCGGTGATCTATTGTCAAATATGTTGTTGCTACTTGGAATTCAAAGTCGCCGTTGCATTCCACAAAAGAAACTCATTTGTCAGGAGTAGTACGAAGTGAAAACTTAAACGCACGTCGATCACAATTTCAACGCATTGAATTGGTATCACTTGATTTCTTCCCGCAATTAAACACTAATGATCTTTGTTTATATTCATCCGCATCTTATCAAATAAAACAAGCTTTAGGATATTATACTGACCACTTAAATGAAAACGACGACTTCGAATTCCAAGTAGCAACAACTTCTTTAATAATAGATTTTAATAGTATTTTAGTGAAAACTCAAATGCACTCACATTATATCAATTCCGTGAAATACTTTGTTTATATATTATTGTTGGACATTGGACAATTGTTGGACAAAATAACACAGATTCACCTTCTAACTTCCTCAACCAATATTTTACCGAAGAAATGTCTTCTGAAGAAGAGAAGGATGAAATATAATAACAATTCTTCATATTCGATGCATTTCATCTTAGCACCTTACCTTAATTTGTCGCGTTTTATTGTTATTAATTAGCAATTTGAGCAATATGTTTTTACACACTATATAAATATTGACTTTCCTCTATAGAATAGAGTTTGAATTTTTTTATTTCATGCATTCATTTCGAAGTTATGATCATTTGAAGTCAGAAAGTTTCAATTCGAATTTCGAAGTACCGTCAACTTCATCTACATTTTTTATAACTTTCCCATCACATTTGAGATAAATAATTGTGCGTTTATGATGCCTTAGGACTTACAGAATGATGCCTCATTAAAATTTCAGGTACCTGAAGGGGTACAAATTTGGCACTTTTTTAACATCCTCCTTTATTTTGAGACAGAGTTCTGTCGCGATGCGAATAGTACGGCGCCATCGCATACGAAACGATATATCGTCGTTGGCGCTTTTCGCAAGTGTTGCTAACAACAATATATCGTTGTTCGGCACTATAAGGGTTAAACGGTCTACAGGAATCCTAGCCTGTGGCTAGTATTGAATTACATATAATAATTTAAAAAATTTTATAAGTTATAGCGGTCTGATATTCGAAGGAGAAAAGAAGTTGAGAGCGAAGATAGGTAGAAAAGGAAGTAGAAAAGGAGAAGTGCATTTTGTTTTGGCCCTTTTAGTGGATTAGTTAGTAAGACTATCTTAGGAGACTTGTGTTTTAGACCTGGGGACGGTTAGGCTCAGGTTAGAAGTTGTGTTTGTGGCAATTGTAGTCTTGACCTGGACTTGTGAAAGAAGCTAATCTTTCGGCAGTTAGTCCGTCCGTTTAGTGGTGAAGCGTAGGAGATATGGCCACAAAGTAAACGTGAAACATATCAATAATATATAATAGGTATGCTATGTATGTAATTTTTTTAAAAGTATATCTTACATGACACGGAATCATTAATGTTAATGGTTACTAACCCGATAAAAACTACAAGTTGTGATCAAGGTCACTTTAATTATACTTAAGGAGATAAATACGATATCCTCTTTACTTTATTGGTTCATACGTGAGTAGTTTCGAACTATGTGTTTGCTAGTGCAACAAGATTGGTTAGTTCTTATCTCGATTCAGTTCTTCCGCTTCATTTTTATATTGAATTTGATTTCCCATCTTTTTTCATTTATCTTCATTGCAAAGAGAGGTATTCAAAGTAATACAATACAATATTTCTCATATTTTCGAAGTTTTATTATTGTTTGGTTATTTCAGTATTGTAAATTTTACATGTCTTACATGTATACGACAACATATTAACATGTAGAGTGGGAATTATACTATATTCTTTGCAAGGAAATTGACAAACGTCTTCTTGTATTCTTGCCAAATTTGTATATTTATTATTCAAATAGATTTTGTAAAACGTAATTAACTCATTCTGTGTCTAAGGAAAGGAACGTGTTTCAAAGGAATTTTAAATTCGTGTAAAAAAACTTGCCTTAAATATTAAATTAGAGAAAAGTAAAGATTGCATTGAATTTCAAACATTTCAGTTTTCTGGATCTATCTTTATTCTTCTAATGAATCTACTTTACGTGTGGAACTTGTGGAGCACTTGTGGCCCACGGTAAAATAAAATATCTGTGGTCTACGGATGCCTACTATGGGATACGTAGGATACAGTTATTAGCGATTATATAGATTTTTGCACTTTTCGGTAGTTAACTGAAAGACCAGTAACATTTGTTCCAAACATTTCGTTCTAGCACATATTGCTTAAGAGATATAGTGACAATTGAGTTTTGCTAAAACGGCTTAGGAATATGATACAATTATTACATTAATGGAACTGTAATTGTACTTTATTAAATCTCTTCGATCTGTTTTCAAATGTTTATTTACTCGTTTTTGCATTTTTTCGACTTTGCGATAATATTCATGGTGGGAGAAGATCGGAAAAACGACAATTCTGTTTAGCTAAAAAAAAAAAACAGGTAAAAGAGGATATTTCGTTGTCTAAAATTCGTACAATTGGTTCAACTGGTCTACTGATATATTTTCTTTAAGAGGGTATTCTAGTCTAGACTTTTCAAGAAAATCGATTTTTTTACATTTTCTGTAAGTAAACATTTGCAGAAGTATAACTGTCGAAGGATTTTCCCGAATTCGTAAAACTGACGAAGTTATAAATAGTTAAAGAAGACGACATGTAGCTCGTAGTCATAAGTATACTATTCTCATGTAACTGGTATGAGAAACTTTAAACGCGTGCGTTTTTCTCGAAACCATGTTTTTCTAAATGGCTGACATGATATCTGAAGTTCTAATTGTCCGATTGACTCCAAATTTTACATGCACCTACAGTGGATGTGCCGTTATCGTCTGAATCAGAATTATGACAAAAAATATATATTTTTCTGATTTTTAGAGCCCCTGAAAGGCGAAAAAAAGTCGAAGAAATCGATATTCAAAATTCAAAGTGCCGCCATTTTGTAAATTTTCACTATTTTTTTTTCATTCCGGTTCACACCATAGTCACAGTCGTACTAATCAAGAATCCTTTTGGTTTTTTCATTTCGGATAAGCAGAATGGACGGAATCGTGTCAGCCAGTAGGACACTTTTTTTTAAAGGGACCGCACTGAATGATATATAATTCAGACAGTTTTGATTATTTTCACTTGAAAAGAATTGTGAACTTTCTTAAAACATGAATAAATATGTATGCAAAATGCCGATACTGAGAAACTTATATACTTTCCTTACAAAAAAATTCTTAAGAACTAAAAAATTACACTCTAGACTAGAACACCCCTTTAAACTGTATTTAAATGCAGATTTTAGTTGTCGTAAAGTTCACCTAATTTTCACATATATCGCTTCCTTCATAGATCCTTAATATACCGGAGAATGATGTAGTTCAAATAACTGAATTCTTCAATCATCCACGCTAAATGATCTTATTATAGTTATTATAATATTATTATCCAAATATTAGATTGCAGGAGTTGGTTGATCTAAATATTTAAAGTTCGGATTTGAATAAATATCTACTAATCTTTCAAGACAGATAGAAGCACTTTTGAGAATAATGGATTTGATCCAATAAATTTGATTCAATAAAATACTTTATAAATGTAAGTGTCTTTAACTTACGAATGCATTGTGAATTGATTGCATTTCACTTACTTGTCAGATTGAATTTTAAGGGGGAATATACAGCTGGAGAGGCCTAAAAACTGACATTCTTTTAGAATTTTTTGTTAAGAAAGTATAAACATTCTATTCGCAATTTTTTCATTAATTTAATTTCATCTTCTGTTATAATAATTCATTTTTTTAAATGTAAAAATGTTAATAATATATCAGAGTTGTAGGAGTTAGTTCCAAATGCATAATTCGGTACAGTGATCTGCGACGTCCACTCTTATGTAAACAGTTTTACCTCAAGGCAAGAAACAGATTAGTTTCTTAAAACATATTAACAAATGCTGATTCTGGTTGTGGTCGATATCAAAATATTGATCTGTTAAAAAGAGGCAACTCTCTCTGAATGAAAGTTTCAATTTTCGGACATGGAACCTTGCCCTTTTTTATGTAGTAAAAAAACATTACAAATCGAATAAAATATCTGTTACGTTAAAAACTGCGTAATCGTGTACCATATAGCCGTGCAAAATTTAAAGTAAATCTGTTGAATAATTTTTGAATAATCGTGGGCATCGTTTCTGAAAATCTAGTTTTGAGAAAAATGTAATTGAAGTTTGAGAAAAGATTTGAATTACCACAAACAATAAACTTTTTATTATACCGAAAATCATCGATTCTCCAGGCTTATAAAATAAATCCGTTGAACTTGAAGCAACCTCTCTGACGAACAGTTTATTCATTCTGCGTGATGTTTTAGTTTCTTTTGTCGCCGTAGATATACGGTGCTTATCCTCTATTTACACGTATCTGCGAATATTTGGATCCATAGATATACACTACCGACCCAAAGTTTGGAATCACTGCGCATTGCAAGTTACACACAAGTTTCCAGAAAAAAGTCAGCACTTCAAGAATTTTTTAGCGAATTTTGTATCATTCAAATCAATCGATATGAGATAAGTTGCTATTTATCTCCGCAATATCAATATCAAGTCTATAAAAAATTAGTAGCAGATTCAGTACTGATGAAAATTGGGAGGTGATTCCAAACTTTTGGCCGGTAGTGTATATATAATTTGTAAAAATTGCAGTAAAGATGTGCCTTCTTTAAAAATGCAGGCAGCAACATAAGCTGTAATGTCATCTGTTAGAGTGCCGTTATACATTTTTGGAGTTATTTTCCAAATTAAGTTATTCAAACACTCGTTATTATTTTGGTTCGAGCCACCAATACATCGCTGCAACAGTCCTTCTTCACTCAAGTCTTCGTAAATTGGATGAATTGCATTAATGACAGTAGCTTTTAGCGGAATAGAATGATTATGTTCATTCAATTTTTGTTCTGCTTTCACCTTGACAATATGTTCTTCTGTTTGGCAACATATGAGAATACTTCACTTCAAATCTTTGTATCCGTTATATTTCAGAGAATTTCGATTCTATATTTTGGGAAAACATTCTTGATATCATTTCAAACATTAAAAATATGTAAATAATCGATATTTTTCTTGTTCACATTTTCTCATGTTTAATATATTCAGCTGGTGCGTATGAAATATGTATATCGTTTCTCCGAAGTTTCAAATTACAGGGCTAATATCATATATTCAATTTTGTCCAATTGTCAAATGTTAGTTAGCATTTAAAAAAAAAACGAATCTTTTGCAGCGTACGTATATTGAATATTAACAAAATGTATAATAAAATTATTAGACCTTTATTATCTATTAGACATAAATAATCAAGGTATTTGTGTAATTTATTTATGAGTTTAAACTTAAGGAAAAAGTATGGTAAATCTATCGAAAATATTGTATAAATGTAGCATTTTGAAAAGATTGTGTAAATGGGCAGGGTAGTTCAATATTGGTTCATAAAATTCAAAGTTGGTGATTTTTTTATTGGAAAATAAGCTTAGAGGAAGACTGAAAAATACCATGGAAAATACAATGATTTTAAAAAATAAATTATAGATTATAAAAAATAATCTATGTTAAATAGGAAGCGCGATAGTATTTTAAAGTAAATTACTGCTCCGAAATAAATAGAGATCTATCGCGTTCTCCTTTGATTATTCAAAGTGTTAGTGCTCACGACTGTTACCCGCCAAATTAATCTTGGGTAACTAGTTCAAAAATTTACTTTGCTCGAACGTTAGCAAATTTAGAATGCGTCACGAACGATTGACGACCTTTTTTCAGACTCGAGTGATCGATCGCAACTCGAAAGCTACGGGTGTCTCCTCGAACGGTTGGAGACTGTGTATGTGTTGTTCACATGAGAGACTCCTTGGGAATGTCTGTCTCGATTGCCGAATTTTTCTGGAGTCCGCCGTGACTCCCCGGCCAAGTGCAAGAAGGCACTGTCGCGTCACGTGTGGTCGTTTGATCGTTTCAAACTGTTCGCGTTAACGACTTATTACCCGCCAAATTAATCTTGGGTAACTATTTCAAAATCTACTTTGCTCGAACGTTAGCAAAACGTAGAGTGCGTCACGAACGATTGACGACTTTGTTTCAAAGACTCAAATTGTACTTGAACGGAGAGAGTATCTTGTTTGTGTGCTATTCACACGAGTGCCTGCTTGCTAATGTCTCTCGATTCCCGAAATTTTTCCGGAGTCCGCCGTGACTCCCCCGCCAAGTACAAGAAGGCACGCTGATTGGGTTTTCATGTACGCATAAATTACCAATCAACGTGCCCCTTGAGTGTCACCCACCCTTCCATTGCGCCCTTAGCGCGCTTTTCCTTGGAAGGAGTGGGGCCCTACCTGCGGGTGCGTGGAATCTTCGCTGTCCTTCGGTGACGCGTCGGAAATTCCCGCCAGGTCAACCCTCGGCCGAGAGTGCCGTTATACGCACGTGTGGATTGACCCTTCAGGAATACCTGGTTTATGACACGTCTTCGGTTATTGAGGACGCGGATAAGTCGAAATTCTAAAGGCATTGTTCTGTAAGAAATTACTTATTTTTTCGCGGAGCTACGAAGCGTCTTTGTTCTCAAAAATAACCTTTCCGTACGAGCATGCCATAAACCCGGTCAACGAAGACCCCATGCGTTCCGTACCTGCGCGACAGAACATCTATGTTTAGAATCTGTCATCATATTTAATGAAAATGAATTACAGTGCTCCCTCGAATAACATCCCCTCCGGGGGGGGGGGGGAATTCGCATAGTTGAACTCCCCTCCAACCTTCACAAAAAACAGAAGTACATTTATATTCTTCCAATGCATATGCATATATTTATACCCCCGCGCGCGCGCGTGTGTGTGTGTGTTACAGAGTGATTCAATAGGAAGTTTAATTTTAATTTTTTAATAAAACGCATTAGTTATTAAGCAAACTTTGATTTTTTTTTATTTCAATATAAAGTGCATAGATGATGGTTGTACATGGAATAAAATATCGGACAAGTGGTCACCCCGACTCGTTTTCCAGGCTACCATCCTTTTGTCGAAATTTTGTATAACTTGTTCGCATAAATGTGGCCCTACTTCAGCGATAACACTTCAAATGTTGTCTTTCAGCTGTAGAATTGATTTGGGATTGTTAGCATAGACTTTCTCTTTCACATAATCCCAAAGAAAAAAGTCTGGCGGTGTTAAATCGCAAGATCTCGGAGGCCAATTGATGTTTCCTTGTCGAGAGATAATGCCACCAGGGAATTTGCGATGCAATGAAGCAATTGTTCAAGTGTTGTGTGGCAGGTGGTGCACCATTGTTGGGACCAAATCTGTTTCAAATCTACGCGTTCTAATTTAGGCCATAAGAAGTTAGTTATCATCTCGCGATTGCGTACGCCATTCACCGTAAGCACATTTCCTTCCTCCTCTTCGAAGAAATACAGTCCAATCACATCACCAGCGTAGAAACCACACCAAACAATGACTCTTTTTGGATACATTAGTCGTTCTTGAATCACTTTTGGATTTTCAGCACCCCAAATGTGGCAGTTTTGTTTATTACTGTATCTGCCGAGGTGAAGATCGCTAAAGATGATTTTTTATATAAAAATTTCTTGTTAGTTCTCTTTCTTTCTTCTCCAACATCCAATCAACAAACATACGTCACT
>NW_017101042.1:7783-8789 GCF_001263275.1 Habropoda laboriosa
TTCTTGTGTTAACTGAACTTTGTATGCGCGTAGGTGCAGATCCTTTGTTAAAATTCGCTGCACAGAGCTGTATGGAATGTTTTATTGTTGTGCACGTTGTCGAATTGAGGTGCTTGGCTCTCCTCTCACACTATCACTCACTGCAACAATATTTTCACTTGAACGATCTGTACGACGACTACATGTTTTTTTATCCGCAAGTGAACCAGTTTCTTCAAATTTGTTGATTAAATTCACGATAGCGAGACGAGATGGTGCATTATTTCTATCGAAACCTGTACCAATTTTCCTACACGTTTCTGCAAAATGTTTTCCATTTTTGTAATGGGTTTTTACTATAACTAGGCGTTGCTCGATCGAATACCGTTCCATGACTAAATCGCCACGTGTCTAGAGTTCAGCTGTCAAATATGTGGGATGTACTGTGTAGAGTTCAGGAATTTGCTCCTGGAAGGAACGCGGGTCTGATTGAGTCGTATCCTCATAAGGCCACCTTCTCCAACATCATCGTAAAAATAGGACACACGTATTATTGTTATTGGCCGAACTCGATAACATTGACGAATCGGGTCACATAGCACCGTGTGGCGGAAGATTCGGGCGGTGCGAGTGAAGTACCCACCTCGCCCTTATGCCATCCCGTTGGCAAACTCCTGAGTTCTATACAGCACGTTTGATACAGCGAAAATGCGGTAAAATTCAAAATGAAACCTCTTATTGAATCACCCTTCATAATTGCAATATACTGTAAAGGTTATATTGGATGGAAATATATTTGAAATATTCCAAACGTGTAGAATCTCGCTGTGGTGGTCTTTACACAACCTTTTTATACAATCTGTACATTATGTTGGCTTTAAAAAGAGCCAATTTTGTGCGCGCGCGCAGGTCTTCACAAATCGCGGCGAATCGTACTCATCAGACAATAATAAGACAATATATTAACACGTTGATCGCCACGTCACCCATATGTGGGTGACAGCTATGTTTCCGTGGGGGCCCGTCA
>NW_017101042.1:8813-85347 GCF_001263275.1 Habropoda laboriosa
CGTCCAATTAAATAGGATTTTGGGGGTAATTTATAATAATTTTATTTGTAACACAAGTATTTAATGGAATTGTAGGGGATTTTTGTGTGGAGGGATAGTAAACTCGAACGGACTTTTGACTATAATATATTTATTAATAGTTTATATCGCTACGCTAGGGATGTCGCTCAATCAATCGCTGGATTCACACTGCCTTTCGCTCCCTCGCATTCGCCCTAATGTCGTCTTGCATACATGCACACTTTTCCATAGAAGAAAACACACACGCACTCACGCACTCCTCGCCTGATTACTAAAACTAAACATTCGTTCAATATCTTTCGCGCTATCCCAAACACTCGACCTGGCACGCCGGTCCTTACCGCTCACGCCATAGACCCTTACGCATTCTCACAGACAACGCATTCATACAGACACGCACTCACGCTCGGTCATCCCTACAGAATTAGCACATGCAAATGAAAAATATGCAAAACAACAAAACTATATAATATAAATTAAACAAATTAAAAATATACATATACTTATACTATATTTAAATTTGTTTTTAAAATAATATATAACATTTTATTAGTTACGATGGTATTTGTTTTTTGCACGAATTCGCGATGCAACGCGATCAACTTTAATAAAGACGGCGCGTTAGTGAAGGTCGTAAATCTTCACTTCGATGTTTCGACACCGCGTATCGTAGTACAGTGGTTTCGTTACGATCGTTTCCGGAGGTAAGGAATGATAATTGGGATGTGTCTTTGGTTTGTGTCTTGTTCTCGTGAAGTGTGTTTTTGAACTCATTCCTCGTTCGAGGAATTTCCCGAAAGTAAAACTGAACGAGGTGTGTTAGCGGGGGTGAGATATGTGGATTGGTTGAATTGCATTTTTTCGGGAGTGGCTAGAGAATCGGTCGAGTGAATATGATTGGCTGAATAAATTTTGTGTAAAGTGACCTCCCTCCAGCTAACGGTCACCCTCAGGTAAAGAGAGTACCTTCGAGTGACGTACGCGGAAATTCCACATGCCTCGCCCGCGACCGTAGCAGGCAAGAATCTTTATGATGCACTCTGACTCAGGCAACCCATGTTCGAACAAAGAAACGAAAATTGAAATTCTAAGCCATAAAATAAAGGCGAAAATAATGAAACTAAGAGACTAACGGTGTTCAATGGCTTTCATAAAGTTATTGTTGCTACGGACGGGTGACAGTTTCTTCAATAAGTAAAAGGCAAATTAAGAAATAGAAGGTGGTGTTAAAAACGTGAGGAAGAGATTAGAAACTCTGACCCGCTTTCTGAATAGAGGAAGAGGACAATCGAACATCCTCCCCCCGTTGAGAGGATACCGATCAAAATGTCAATGAATGTGATGTAAGTGGATATGTGTCGCGGTGTGTGTATGGCTATTTTAGTGTCTGGCTATCGGCTGGTCCTTGGCAGCTGATATGGCCGTGAATGTTGGTAGATCCCCAGGTATTGGTTCATCGCTGGATGCTGGTTGACCTGTGGATGCTGGTTGGTCCATGGATGCTGGTGAAGTCGGATCTCTTCCCTCTGACTGGCAGGGAAGAGGTACGAGTCGTTTCACGTTACGGTCGAGCTCCTTCGTGGCAGTTTTCATTGTCACGGTCCGCACAATGCCATCAGGCCCTGGATGCGTTCGGACAACTCGTCCGAGGGGCCAGTGCATCGATGGCACGTGGTCCTCTCTGAGTAGGACTATTGAGCCTTCCTTGATTTTGTGGCCGCCACTGGTCCATTTGCTGCGATTGGTCAGTTCGTTCAAATACTCGCGATGCCAGCGAGTCCAGAAGTGTTGTTTAAGTTTTTGAATGTGCTGCCAGTTCGAAAGGCTGTTGGTTGGAACTTCTCTGAAATCAAACTCAGGTAGACTCGTCAAAGAATCGCCAATCAGGAAATGGCCTGGGGTTAAGACAAGAAGATCATTGGAATCCGCGGAGATGGGAGTAAGTGGTCTGGAGTTAAGGATCGCTTCTATTTCTGTAATCAGAGTGTATAAATCCTCGAATGCAAAGGTGACGGTGTTCGCGACGCGTTTGAGGTGGTATTTAAATGATTTTACTGCGGCCTCCCAAAGCCCTCCAAAATGGGGAGTTTGGGGGGGAATGAAGTGCCATTGGATGGATCTTTCCGTTAGAAATTCAGTTAGACTCTGTTGATGTTCCTCTGCCCTCAGCATTTTCTGGAGCTCCCGCAATTCGTTGTTGGCTCCCGTGAAGTTGGTGTCGTTATCTGAGTATATGTGAGCGCAGAATCCTCGTCGCGAGATGAAGCGTCGAAGAGCAGCGAGAAACGCTTCGCTCGTGATATCACTGACCAATTCCAGATGGACCGCTTTTACCGCAAGGCATATGAACACCGCAACGTAAACCTTGATTTGCTTACGGTTACGATGTCTTTTTTCCTTGATATAAAAGGGGCCGCAGTAATCGACTCCGACATGTGTGAAGGGACGGGATTCGGTGATTCTAGCTGCTGGAAGATTGCCCATGATGTATTCAACGGGAGGAGGATTCGCTCGACAACAACGAACGCATTTCTTTAAGACGCTCCACACCTGGCTGCGCCCATCGATAGGCCAGTAGCATCGTCGAATCGCGTAGAGTGTGGTCTGGACGCCAGCGTGCAATTGTGTGCGATGTTCGTGTTCAATGATTTTCGTGGTCAAGTGGGCCTTTGGAAGGATAATTGGATGTTTTTGTGAAAATGGCATGAACGAGTGTTTCAATCGACCGCCGACTCGCAAAATGCCGTTTTGATCTGTGAATGGATTCAAAGGCCGCAGTTTACGGTTAACTTCTGGTTTCTTGTCATCCGATAAGTGATGTATGTCTTTTGCGAAATATTGATGTTGCAGCATTTTGATTATTGTGTTGTGGGCATAGTTCCGCTCGGCGACCGTCAAACATCCTCCGCTTCTGTGTCTATGTTTCCACCGTAGACAGTACGCGATGATTCGGATGAGTTTTCCCCATGACGAGTACCGTTCCAGAATGCTATAATCGATTAAGGTTGATGCTAAACAAATCGTTGTCTTCTGCTCTGGAATGTCATCCATGGGTGTCAGTATCCACAAAGGCCAGTAGATCTCCTCTTTTGAGAGCCACGTCGGTCCGTGTTGCCAGATGGAGGGCTGGAGGAATTCTTCCGGAGATTGGCCGCATGAGATTAAATCTGCTGGATTTTCGGATGTTCCGACATGGCGCCACTGAGCATCTTCGATTTTCCTTTGTATTTCAGCGACGCGATTCGCGACAAAAGTTTTTAGGACATGGGGTGACGTGTTTATCCAGTGCAAGACAATAGTAGAATCGGACCAGAGGAAGATGTTACTAATGTCGATGTGAAGTGCCGTTCGTACGATGGTGATAAGTGTGACAAGAAGAAGTGCTCCACAGAGTTCCAACCGTGGTAGTGAATGTTTTCTCAATGGAGCAACCTTGGATTTCGAAAGCAACAGATTTACTTGGACGTTGCTGCAAGCGTCGATGGATCGCAAATAAACACAGGCTCCGTATGCCTTTTCGCTGGCATCATAAAATCCGTGCAGCTGTATCTTGGATGCTGCGTTGATGATAGTTTTCCGGTTGAATGTCGCGTTGTTTAATAATGGTAGTTGCGTGTAATATTGGGTCCATTGCGTGTGAATATCCATTGGCAAGGATTCATCCCAATCAGCCTTCAGAATCCAGATCTGTTGTAGCAAAAGTTTTGCAATGATAATAACGGGTCCGAGGAGTCCTAGTGGATTATAAATCCTTGCTATTTCGGAGCTAATGTGACGCTTGGTGATCTGAGGTGTTGATGTTGTGGTTTTTACTGCATAGTGTATAAAATCTGTTGCAGAGTTCCAAACAATTCCCAGTGTTTTTAAAGTGGAGGATTCACCGAGATGTAGTTTGCGGTTGACGTCGAATTCTGATAATCCTTGAAGCAGATCGCGGTCGTTTGACGCCCACTGTCGGACGTTGAGCCTAGCTGATTTGAGCAGCTGCGTGATGTCTTCTCGCAGCGCGAGTGCTTCTTTCTTCGTTGCAGTCCCGGTGAGGGCATCGTCAACGTAAAAATCCCGTTGAAGAATTTCGGACGCTAGCGGGAATCGGTGCGCTTCATCTCGAGCCAGTTGGGTTAGACTTCGGATTGCGAGATAGGGAGCGGCAGATAAACCAAATGTAACTGTGTTTAGTTGAAATGTTTTAATTGTCCCGTCGCGATCGCGCCAAAGGATCCGCTGATATTTTCGATCTTCTGGACGAACGATAAATTGCCGATACATTTTCTCGATGTCACCAGTGATGACATAACGATGAATCCGAAAGCGTAATAAAATGTGTAACAGATCATCCTGAATTTTAGGGCCGATATGAAGAGTATCATTGAGGTGGCAGCGGATCCTTGGGGTTTGGTATGCAGCGAGAGTGATGTGACCGGCGCGCTCCCTCCGATGACCCATCCTAGTGTGGTTTTCTGTAGGTACAATTCTGGACCATGTGGTGGAGTCAAATTGATCTGTCCTACGCAAATTGTAGATAGTGTGGGACCAGCGCCTAATAACATATCTACCGGTGCTGGTCGATGGAAGGCCGGGTCGGCGAGCATGATGTTGCGAGGTATTCTTAGGTTTGTGCGGTCAATTGGTTCGTCAGGGATGAATGTAGAGATGTTTGGGAGAATCAAGAAGTTTAGTATTTTTTCGAAACCATTGTTGCGTGATCGAATCGTTGCTACGGTAGAATGCCTTGCTATCGTGGAAAGTGTGCCGACCGCTCCGATGGGGACATGGCATTTTTTACGCGGTAGGTTGAGCTTTTCCACCAACCTTTGGGAAATAAAATTCCTTGTCGAACATGTGTCGAGAAGTGTCCGACAACGTAATACTTCCTTATTGTGATGAAGAATGTTGACCTGCGCGGTGACGAGTTCGTTGTTCCTGGTGTCGATGACGAATGCCTTTTGAGATGTCCCTATCGAAGTCCTTCGTTGTCAAGCGCGGTTTTCCGTCAGCTGCTCTTTTGGTGGTAAATGTGGTTGAGGTGACGAGGCTTCGATGACGTGATTTTGAGAATTCGCGAATTGGTGGAGAAGAGTGTGGTGCTGTCTACACGCGCGACACCGACCTCCGAAGCAATTTTGGAGTGTATGTCCTCCTTGAAGGCAATTTCTACATAGAGACTCCCTCTGTATTAGTTTCAATCTCTCGTGTATTGGTTGTGCTAGAAAGGTCTCGCAGTGTCTAGTGTAGTGTGATTCCTTGCAGATTGGACATTGTTGTCCCCTATTTGTTACGAAGGCGTGTTCGCGAAGTATTCGATCGCTGTTTCGTTCATTAATATGCGCCGTTCGAATGTTCGACCGTTCGTTCGCTCGTCCGCCGTGCATTCTGGTTGCGGTAATGCTAGGTGCGCAGCTTGCCCGTTTTTCGAGGAATGTTAACAGATCCGTATACAGGGGCATGTTATTATCCTTTAGTGTGAGTTCCCACTGCCATGCGATGTCTGAAGTTACTTTAGTAAAGATCATGGAGACAAGGATGGTATTCCACGAAGAAATTGGTTCCCCGAGATTTTTAAGGGCGCGCGTGTGTTGGTTAACCGTGTCTACCAAGCTTCCTAGCCTTTCCGGCGAGTCGTCAATAAGCTTGGGAAGATTCTGTACTGCTCGCAATGTCGCAATAAAATCTTTCTTTTGCAGTTGAACTTTTCCTTTAAAATTTCGAGAGCGTCGACATAATTCGCTTCTGTGGTAGCAAATGATTGGATACATGCGGCTGCTTTTCCTGTCAGTGTCGATCGAAGATATTGCAGTTTTTGAACAGCTGTTAGGTGTTTATTCTGATCGATAACCGAAGTGAAAGTGTCGTGAAAAGAGGTCCAGTTCTCTAATGACCCGTCGAAACTCGGGAGTCGTAGCTCAGGTAATTTAATCGAAATCGGTGCTGATATGGTAGTTGCTGGTGATGAACTTGAACGATTTCCTACTAATTCTGTTTAAAGTAATAACTGTTTGCTCGTGCTACAGTCGCGTAATATTGGTTCTCGATCTCCTCGCGACGTGTGTATTCTGATTCATCCCGGTCTTCTAAATTGCATTGGTTTTCGTCGAATCGCGCCCAGTGTTCGCGAAGTCCATTGAGTCTAGCCTCTATTTCGAAGTTGTCATGATTGCCGGTTTCTTGACACCGGTCGCAGAATTTTTTGAACGAAGTTATCTGTGCCTGAATGGCTCCGCGTTTTCGCCGTAACGAACTAACTTCGTTGTTTTGGATCGTGGATGAACCGGAAGGGACAGTGGTGTTCGGCATAGTGGAATGAATAAACTAGGATCTTGACGATTCAATAGAACGAGCCTACCTTGTCGTTGTGAAGTCGTTGGATGTTGCAGTGTCTAACTCCTAGACTCCCACGAGATGGTAGCTGCGAGGATGATCTGGATTGTCGTAGACTCCGTGCCTTCGAACTGGGCAAGTGTCGATGGAATGGGCGTCGCTGGCGTTTTGCTGATTTCTGCGCTGCTTACGTCTTGATCACACTTTTACACTAGCTCGAAGATATCCGGCTCGAAGGACCAAAATGTTTTTTGCACGAATTCGCGATGCAACGCGATCAACTTTAATAAAGACGGCGCGTTAGTGAAGGTCGTAAATCTTCACTTCGATGTTTCGACACCGCGTATCGTACAGTGATTTCCTTACGATCGTTTCCGGAGGTAAGGAATGATAATTGGGATGTGTCTTTGGTTTGTGTCTTGTTCTCGTGAAGTGTGTTTTTGAACTCATTCCTCGTTCGAAGAATCTCCCGAAAGTAAAACTGAACGAGGTGTGTTAGCGGGGGTGAGACATGTGGATTGGTTGAATTGCATTTTTTCGGGAGTGGCTAGAGAATCGGTCGAGTGAATATGATTGGCTGAATAAATTTTGTGTAAAGTGACCTCCCTCCAGCTAACGGTCACCCTCAGGTAAAGAGAGTACCTTCGAGTGACGTACGCGGAAATTCCACATGCCTCGCCCGCGACCGTAGCAGGCAAGAATCTTTATGATGCACTCTGACTCAGGCAACCCATGTTCGAACAAAGAAACGAAAATTGAAATTCTAAGCCATAAAATAAAGGCGAAAATAATGAAACTAAGAGACTAACGGTGTTCAATGGCTTTCATAAAGTTATTGTTGCTACGGACGGGTCACAGTTTCTTCAATAAGTAAAAGGCAAATTAAGAAATAGAAGGTGGTGTTAAAAACGTGAGGAAGAGATTAGAAACTCTGACCCGCTTTCTGAATAGAGGAAGAGGACAATCGAACAGTATTCGTTAAAACATTGGAATGCTATTCTAGCTAATCGCGCTGTTTACACTCCGAGTATCGGATTTGAGCCCCCGGAGAAACTCTACCGATTCACGCTGAGCGATCAACGTGTTAATAAGACAATAATCAGACAATAAATACTACGCAAAAAAACTTAACATTTTTTTATATATGTATGTATTTATAGCAAAAAGTCATTTTTAATTTTTATTACTTGCATGGCCTTTTGTATGACACTATTTACTTGAAAAGTACGACTTATTAATTGCACTTTCTGGTTGAAACAAATCAATTGCCAGTCCATTGATAGATATGGTTAACAGGTAATCCAAACTACATCTTGCAGCGAAGTCCTGTTTTTAGATTTAACTAAATTCATAGCACTAAACCTACGCTCGCACGATGCTGTTGAAGTTCGAAGAACGCTTATCAAAAATAACATTTTACAACAATACATTACCTCATATGGCAGATCGTTGAATTCGTCTCGACAAATGCTATCGTACTATGAAAAAGAAAATATGTATATGGTTCCATTTAAAAAACTGAACTTGACTTTGAAATTTCTCGACCTGCAAAAAAATAACTTCCACGATATGGTTGAACTTTTGTTGAAACATTTTTTTGATAAGTTCAGTCCCTCACGAGATATTCCAATTTTGCAAGATAAAGGAAACACCCTGTATATTCATTTCCACAATCTTCAAATGATTCCGGCATTTTTCTACATTACACGTTGTTTACATGAACAATAAAAAATAATAATATATAATCACGTGCTGAATTGGCAGACTGCTGTCTTGTGAGTCTTATGTATGTAGCTCCGTTTTATCGTTTTCCGATTGATATTCATTTGTTCGTCGTTTCACGTCAATTGTTTTAGTTTATTATGTAAGTGGGAGAACCAGTTGAAATCATTGACACGATACAACCGGCAAACAAGAAATGAAATAATTTCTGCATTGGCAGAAAAAGTGGATAGCTTCGGAACGAAATGATTTTTACACCTGAAAAATTACATTATCTCGATAATCGGAAGTGTTTAATTCTTGCAACTAGCAATGCGGAATATAGTTAGAATTACAGCTACATGAAAAGTCAATTTTCGCCAAAAAATTGAGTTGACCGGTTCATGCATCGAACCTTTCAAATGTACTGTTAGTAAGAATCTACAATTTGTAAGTGATTTTAGAAATCCCTTACATTGATTAGATTCAATTGTATTTCCTGATTGCACAATAGACTCTATATGAGAAACACATGATTTCCAGTCAGCTAGAACCGATTTAAGAGCTCCGATTTTACTTGGAACTCAGTGAACTTGGTGAATACGTTGGATTTTTAAAATCTTTTCACACAAAGATGTTATTAGTTTCTTCTTCCATCAGTTGCTTCATCAGTTTCTTCATCCACCAGTAATTCTTGGCTATCTTCGACAGTTATATCGTCAAAACCTTCCCCCTCTTAGAGACTTAGCAAGTTTTACTATTGCATCCATTGTGTCTTCTGCTAGCTCGATTAGATTTTCACTTTTAATTGTCTCCGGTCATATATTTTTCCAACCAGCAAATAATCTCGTCGGTTTTATTTCTTTGATGGAAAAATTTATGAGATTAATTCAGTCCAAAATTGTAAAAAGTTTCCTTGCTTCCATGACTTCTGTAGATTCGTCGTCGACTTCATTCAAAATTCATTGTAATGATTTCCTAATGTAATTAGTTTTAAATGTAGTTATAATTCCCTGATCTAACGGTTGAAGTAAAAACGTTGTATTTTGTGGTAAAAAGAATAATTTTGACATTTGGGTGATTTAAATCTTTCGGATGGTTGGGTGCATTATCCAATATTAGTAGAACTTTAAAATCTAGATTTTTCTGCTTTAAGTAGTTTTCTACACTTGGTATAAAACATTTTAAAGACCACATTTTAAGTAATTCAGTAGTTACCCAAGCTTCTCTATTTGCTGACCACTATTTACGTTTTTCATTGCACGAGGATTGAGAGATTTATAAACCAGCATAGGTTTTACTTTATGCGGTATTTTGATGCCTTAAAACCTGGTGCAACCTTTTCATTTTTTGAAATAATTGTTCTCTTGGGAATTTTTTTTCCACCAATGGCCGGTCTCGTCGGCATTAAAAACCTGATGTCTTGAATATCCACCTTGTTCAATAATTTCTTGTAATTCCTTTATCAGCTGACGCACTTTCTCCTTGTATTTTTAAGTTTTGTAATGAAAAACGTTTTCTCAAACCACCCTTTGCTAGCAACAAAATCAGGGTTAATAGCAGATTCTCCATTTTCCTTTAAGTAATTGTAGATTTTTAAAGCTTTATGTTTAATAATACAGTAAAGATTCTATAAGAGTTCGTTGGGATCTACACAATAACTGTTCATGGTCTATCCCCACCACAAGGGGGGACCACCCCTGAACCAGGCAAGCGACTAATGTGACACGGTCACGGCATCTCCTCATCGCATTCAGTGGCGGCATGTCCGCGAGACAAATTAACAAAACTACAAATGTTATCGCGTCACAGCGTCGACAAATATTTTTCGCGACGATAGGATGACGTGGGCTTCGAATTGTTTTGTAAGGTGCAGTGAAGCCCTTCGAAAGTTGCGAGATTATTTGTGGACTGTATCAATTAATAAATGATCACACATCGTGTTGTATAACGATGCATATTTAACTTAGAATTATTTTACAACTACTTGATGTGTGTGTCGAATGGTTTACAAATATACTGTGGCGAGTGTCGAGACTACTCTAATGTGGTATCCAAAAAAATCCTAGCTCAAAGTGTCTGTGCATGCTGTTTTATAAACTCTGTCTGTATTTCTATTCGCTGTCTAGGTGTGTAGTGGAGGTGGATCAAGTGTGTGGATTGGTGCTTTTTCAGTGTGTTGGGGGTGAGCGACTTGTCGAGAGAGTAGGGAATTTGTTGTTTAAACTATTTGTTGAATTGCGAGTGAAATTATGGCTCTCATAGTCGCTGGGTAGGTTTGGCACTTCTGGTAGCCAGATAGGAGGGTCTTCGAAATTTGGTGTCCTAAACCGATTTGCAGGCCGCGTGTCGCCTAATCCCTCGTTTCGATAATTTTTCTGGTTATGACCGAACAACAAAAGTTTATTTTCAATTTTTCGTTAATAAAAATTTCATCACAATATTGGTGAGATTTTCCTGATTAAATGATACCAAACACGACATTGTTACAAAACTTGATTGTGTCGATTGGGCTTGTGAATCTTCTTTTGCCTGCTACCTTTTTTTACGTTCGTTTTGCTGTTGGCAAAATGTTTACATCTAAAGAATGGAGGACCTTTCCATTAAGTGTTTCACAGCTGTACCGAATACGAACAGTTATCCAGTACTAGAACTGAATCAATTTGGTTATTATCGAATGGGACATTCTTCTACACGATAACTGTTCGTAAGCGGCATTGCCTTTGATCAATTATCGGATAGGAAGAAACGACTTTTGACCCTTGACGAGTTTAAAGGATACATAAGAATACACATAGGAGTTGTTATACTAACGTTTACACTACTCAGGACTCTTCACAAGCAGTTCGCAAACAGCTTGCGAACAATTATAATTTATTAATATGTTAAAAATAGAATTTAAATAGATTTAAAAAATTGAAGGTCATCTTCATTTCTTAAAAAATGATGCACACTCAAACAATTCACATATGTACGTCGTTATATTGTTTACAAAAAATAGTATCACTTATTCCGTATGTATATATTGTACATATGCATGTGTGGAATTTCTTATTAAGTAACTAAATGTAAACCGAATTATACCGTATTTGGTCTCATTTTAATCAGAAAAATATCGTGGATATGTTAGTAAAAATTTTATCAACAAAACACAAAAAATAAAAAAGTTTCTCTTTTGTGTTGTCTCACCCATATGTAGGCATTTAATTTTTTATGACTGTCTGAACTTTCAATACCTCTCTCTTCTTTGTCCGCTGTCTCTTTCTGCGTCCGTCGGTGTCGGTAAAACACAAACAGTTCGAAGAATCTAGTACCTATCCCTTAACTGTTCCACAGCGGTCCCGAATTTCGAACTCGTATCGAATCTTTACTGCATTGGTGTCCAGTGGAATCTGTTGTTTTGAACAGTCATCAATCCAGATACTAAGGGCTTCATCCATCTTCTCAATTATTGGTGCTCTGGGACGAGATGTCATATTTGCGGAGATAGAACAACCAGCAGCAACGGAAGCTTTAATTTGATGTTCATTTTTCTGGGTCCGTTCGTCCGGATTGTTGCTTTATTTAAATTCAGTGTCCCCCTTTTCAAGCCAATTCAAAATTTATAATTTTTGTTCTAGCGAGATGAAATGTCTTTTAAGAGGTATTTTTTTATTTCCGCCAGACATAGTTTAGGGCTACAAATGAATTCACAAAAATGAAAAACATAATTACAATTTCTTTAAAAAAGGTTGAATAATACTCATCCGAAAAATTTTAATCTATGTATGTAGGATGTGAACAGGGAGAAGGGAGCAACAACGGGTCAACGTTGTAAAGTTTAATAAATAAAATAGAAAAAAAAAAAAATTACAGATGCAAACGACTCGGTTACCATTTAAGGGAAGAAGTCCCTATAAACGGCTTAATTTTCTATTAACTTTTAAAAATATTTTGCAAAGAAACCAATGCGCTAATACTGTCGGAACTTTAAGGGTACTTCATTTAATATTATAACAAGCAAAAAAAATTTTGATGAGAGTAAAATTATGATAAATACAAAAGAAATAGAGCAGTATTGTAAATAGTTTTTTTTTCGAGGTGCAAAACGGCGTCAGTTGTAGCATCCCTGGTAGTTATCCGAAAGAGACCAACAAATTCTTTTTTCAACGTATTTGACAATTGTAAGAATATGAACCTAAAATGGTGCCAAAAAATTGCATATTTCAAAAATATGGTGCCGAGCACTGGTGTGATTTTCGCAAAAAATTTGCACTTTATTTGTTAAAAAAAGTGGTTAAAATCAATAAGTTGGTTAAACTTTTCGGTTCATGTTCTAAGGAATCTTATAAACTAAAAGTGTGTAAAATTTGAAGTTGATTGGTCAAATAGTTTTGGAGTTATTCCTGACGCTAATTTTAAAAATATGGTTTCGAAAAAAACGCGTAGACTAGACGAACTTTGTGAACACGTACAGTTAGTGTGCTCCGCGATTGGAAGCACGTTGATTCAACAGGCTACAGTATCGATACAGAGTTGAATTTTGGTCTATAATTTTGAGAATATATTTTTCAAATGTTTTAGAAGCGATTTATGGAAAAAAATTTTTTTCGATTTTTCGGTCGATTTGTAGGGCTTCTTCCCTTAACGACTGCCTTTTTCGCTCGTCTCGTGCCTCGCCGACACACCGCTCTCACACGCACACACACTCGCATACGACGCACGCACAGCCGTCGTCTTTCGGTAGCCTTTGTCTAATTGTAAGTATGTAGCTACCGCTGCGCTAGACCGTCCCACATTCGGCCTTTCCTAACCTATCTTCAGTCTTTGAAGGTAAGTATGCGTATGGTTTCATGTAATCAGTGGCTGTACAAGTTATTTTTGGTCCCTGTTGAGCTTCGCGTTACGATTCTCGCGAACACTCTGACTTAGTTTTAAATTAATAACTCTAAGCCTGGTTGAGACGATTAATGTTAGTCGTTATGGTACGATACGATATATGATTTGTCTCGACCGTCGTTATGATATGATACTATATGTACGATTTGTTCGATATTGTCCCTTTCCTTTCTTTTCGATACTTTTTGATTGATTTTCGATTTTCAATTGATTATTCTTCCGTGCTCCGCGCAAACCTATCCTTAAATAGTACGTGCGGAGGGCAGTGACGGGAGATGAGACACGCGGATTGGTCGGTATACTGAATTTTTAAGTTGGAAAGGGAAGACGGTCGGGTTTTTTGATTGGTTGAAGGTTGGTGGCAATCACCCCCAAGCTGACCGTCTCCAAGTCCCTTGGTCACCCCTAGGTACCGAGGGCACCTTCGAATGACGTCAGGGAAATTCCGCGTGTCTCGACCGTAGCAGGTAATAACCTTATGAAGCGCCTTGACCCTACTAAACATGCGAAAACTAAATTCAAAGGCGAAAAATGTTAATCCGTGAACAAAGGACGAAGGTGCTCGTCGAAGACATTATGGAAGGTAACCGATGGTCGATGGCTTCATTAACTCATTATTGCTACGGGCCAGTTCAGAGGTTCATAGAAGATTGACGCTATTTACAACAGTTAAACTCTGAACTGGTTTATGGCGTGTCGTTTTAGGAGAGAAATTAAATGCTATATTGAAAGGGAACACCGAATAATGGGGTTTCGATTGTATGTGAGATCGGCCTCAACAGTCCCTCATCGTCACCTATGCGAATAACTTCATACCGATTACTTGGTTTTACGCGTGACACTTTATATGATCCGAGGAATTTTTTCTTAATTTTCGACCCTGGTCCAAATTGTGTATGTTTAATTACCACAAGATCCTTTTCTTTATACGTTCTGGCCTTTTTACACGTTTTATTGTGATTTCGCTGATTTTCTTCTTGGATTTTTATGATATTCTGCTTTGCCAATTGTCTTCATTTGTCTGGTTTTTTCAGGTTTTTCATTAATATATCGTTTTTGAGGAAATAATCTTCGTACGGTTCCTTGGTGACTACAGTTTTAATAACCTTTAAGCGCTCTTCGTCTTGTGCCTTACGAATTACCGCGATCACTTTGTCTTCAATGACCATTATCGGGTGCCGACTGAGAGCATCGGCATGCTTCAAACGTTCCCCTGGACGGTGTTCTACTTCGCATGAATACTCTTCTGATATCAATGCCCAGTGTGCCACCTTCGGCGTTGGGTCTTTCTTGTGCAACGTTTTTTTGAAAGCTTCTGTCGTCGAATCACTTGAGACGGTTTGGATTTTACGAGTTTTCTTTATTTTATAATAATTTGATTAAATGTGGTTTTCGAGAATATAACATGGACGGTCTAACCTGTCTGGTAATTGAATGTCGACTAACTTTCCTCCCTTTTCTGAGACTGCATTTATAGTAGGGTTTTTGGGAGTTGCGGGTGAGGGAATTTAGGAGTGCGTCCGTTAGGTAAGGACCAGGAATGTGTAAGGATAATGATCAGGGCTCGTTAAGATTGAGGGTTCGATGGTTAGAAAGAGGAATGCAGGGACAATGGTTCGCAGGTAATGAATTTAAGGATTTGGTATAAAAATGGGTAGAGTGCATCAGCTTGAAGGTCTGCCGGAGATAAGACAGGAATTCGGTGGGAAAGTGGAAAACGCGCAGGTAGTGGTCAAAACGGTACCTGGGATGAGGATCTGGATGCATGGGAGTCAAGGGACAAAGGGATGAGGATTCGACACTTCGCAGTCCGTGTGATGCTACGTCGTAGCGGTAGAATCTCATATCTTCAATACTGGTTCTTGCGACAAAGCATCTTCTAACGCGCCGAACGCCTGCCTTTATGGTTCGCCAAAACTGAACACGCACGAGCTTTTCACTACGTCCGACAGTGGCCGCACTATTTTCGCGTAATCTTTTACAAACTTCCGAAAGTATCCTGTCAGGCCCAAGAAACTTTGTATATCCCTCTTTGTTTTCAGTTCCGGGAAACGCTGAACTGCTTTGATCTTCTCCGGTGACGGATTAATGTGTCCATTCTCTATTTCATCGGACGTTAACGTAATTTTTGTTACTATAGTTGTCGTTACACGACTTACTGGTTTATAACTACGAACAAGATCCTGTACCTTAGTTTTGTACGGCTCAATCGCATCGATTTCTTCTGGTGCATTTTCGATTATTCTCATTAACTGAGTAACATGATGATCGGGTTCTGTCTCCTCGCGCGGCGCTGCGGAACTGTTTTCGGAATTGCCGAGAGAATGATTGATACACTCTTCGTTCATCGGCAATACTTTTACCGCGATGTTACCGCGCTGTATACGTACTTCTACGTTCTTTAAAAATTCATCTCCTAAAATAATTCTGGACTTCGTCGTATTACTTGGTACGACAAACGCTTCAGTCTTACATGACTGCCCGTATATTTTTATATCGACATTCAACTTTCCCACCGGCGCGGTTACAGCATTACCGAAACCTGTGAAAGTTCTATCGGTTTTATCTAATCGTGGGGAACCGATTTCGGTATAGACGTCTTGCCTAATTAAATTCACTTCGCTGCCGGTATCTAGAAGTACGGAGCAGGATATTTCGTTAATTTCTACCGTGATTAATTTATCGCTCGGGCTACCCACCGAATTTACGTTCACCGTTTTTGTCGCCTCTTTTCGCGCCTGCTGACAGTCTGCCGCGCGATGTCCAAATTCGTTACATGCGAAGCATTTCGGACCTTTATCTTTATTTGTACAATCTTACAATTCGTGCTCTTTAGAACCGCATATAAAACAACGTAGTTTCTTATTTGCCTCGCTTCGTGTCATTTTTTTGTCTCGAGCCGCATCCGGTTTAACAAATTTTCCCTTCCGATCCACCAATTCTTTTATTCTATCATACTTTTCGAACGCATTTTTTAATTGAGACAACATATTCGCTCCGCACAAAATCTCTTTATTCGTTTCCTCGTCGGGTACGCCACTAATTATATACTCAATCAGTGAGTCGGTATTGATACTCCCCTGACTTGTGATTTCTTGCATCGCGTACATATAATGTTGCGACCTGATGAGGACGCAACGAAGTCTCGGTTCGGCGGATTATAGTAATAAGCCACTTAGTCACATTTGGCCGCCAGACCGAGGTGCTGACGTTCGGAAGACCGCAATATACCCCCTGGTAACGCAGCTTCCCGCGCTTCTCGTGGGTTGGAAGGTCGGGTTGGCGTTGGTAAATTATTGCACGTGTATGTGCCAACTACTTATGATCGCGATTGTAATCGCGACTTTATTTGTGGTGTTGATTATTGCGGACTGGACCGCACTGGTGTATCAAAGTGTCGAATGTTGCGTGTTAGAACGCTCAAAACTGTTGTCGATTGTTTCTGAATGTATTAGAATCTGCCCCGTGTGCCGTGAAGTAGCTGTATATATGTTCCTTTGCCAAAATGGGGAGTTTACCTAGTTGGCAAATCATGGGCCTTTCACCCCCTAGAGCCGCTCTCCTAGGCCCTCGTGCACTCCCCCGTGGTCCGCAGAGTAGGGCGGTGGCAGAGAGGGAGAGACGGTCCCAAACGGGGGTGTCAGCCCCGCGTGGCGATTTTGCCGAAACGTCGACTTTGCGGGTTTATGGCATGTTTACCGTTACTGAGCGCGCAAAGGCAAGTACCGGCTTACCATGTGGCCCGCAGAAGTGGAGAATTTCCGCGGACATCAGGTAATAAGCCGGATTTGCCCTGTGGCTTGAATAGGGTATTGTTATCAAAGAACTTGTAGAAAAAACTTCTCAAAAGTAACGTCGCCTGGAATCCGTGCCATAAACCTCTGTTAGTTAACACTAGAACTACCGACCGGGTCAAAATGACCCATTAGCATCTTTCGAAAAAACGTGAATGTTCAAAACGGGTCAGTATTATCGTTTGTAACTTTCCGAATTTATTTTCGACATGTATGCTTCTATTTGAATGGATATGAATCGAATTTTCCAATCACGGTTCAGTTCCATAAAAATTCATTTTTGGAAAGTCACTAACGGGTCATTTTGACTCGACTGGTAGTTCTAGTGTTAAACACCCCCCGTGGACACACTAGCGCGACATTCATACAATAGGTCCCAAAAACACTCGGGACCATAAAACATTCTTTACCGGGGATCGAATTTGTTTACAACAAATTCGGTCTTCCAAAAGGTCACAGTTTTCGTCGACCAATAGCCGAACACACCACGTTTTCCACCTCCATAACACAACCACCAATCAGAACCAACCTAATTCCTATATATACATGTACACACCTCAAAACCGGGTATTAACAGTACAACGAGTGCACGAGACACATCGTCAAAAAAAAAGGAATAACCGAATTTCAACTGAACATCTATCAACGAATCGAAAGCAAATCATTCGTCAACCATCTACCTCAACGAACCAAAAGTAAATCATCTATCAACCATCTAAATCAACAAACCGAAAGCAAATCATCTATCAAACATCTACATCAACGAACCGAAAGAAAAACATCTAATAAAAAACATCTAACCCAACAACCAAGTTTCATTCCACCTCGAACCAGCGAGAACTATCAACAACCTGCGCCAGACTCCTGGTCATAACATTTGATCAAAGTCCACGACGCAACATATAACGTCGCGCACTTTCACCGGGTTGTCGCTTCTGATTTATTAATTGCCTATGAATCGTTACTCTACTTATTTTAGTCTTAAATTCTCGCATTAAGCGCCTTTTTAATCTTGACCAGGATTTAATGTCCCTTTGGAAGCTAACAAATTGTTTCGCGGATCCCGTAAGTAATCGCTTTGCGTATATCAATTTTTGCAAATTGTCCCAACCTAATAATTGATTGGTGTCCTCGAATTCTTCGATCTATTTCGTTATATCTAATTTATCGTCCCCGGCAAAATGCGAAATGCTTTCTATTGGATATGGTTTATTAAATGAAATAGTCTTTTTAACTTGTGATATAGAGGAAAGTATAGTAGAGGAAACGTTTTTACTCTTTTGAATGTTCTAAAGGACTGTTCCTAGGCACCCAAAAAGAAAGTTGGGGTCCGCTTATACCTAGGAACTGTTTACTTTATGGTATCGCAGTGTGTAGTGCGTGACTCGAAGACGGACACCAGACACATCTGGTGGAAGGCTTAGTGCCTTTGTTTATAATAACGCGGAGACATTTTTGTCCTCACTTGACTAATTCCATAGGATGTTGTTAGAAATAATCCAACATATAATAAATAAGATTCTTACCACTAAATTAATATAAAGCATTTAATCCTGGATTCGTCGATATATCCGCCCCGTTGCGAAATAACTGATTGGACCAATTGCGGCAATCTTTCAACGAGTTTTTTAAAAGTTTCTGGCTGAATTTCACTCGAGTTTCTTTGTAGTTGTGCCCACAGCTCGTTTTTGGATTTTGGGCACTTAATTTTACTTTTTTCATCTAACTCGTCCCATAATTTTTAGATGGGATTGTGAGATCCAGTGATTGTGGGGGCCACCGCATAATTTTAATGCTGTAGTTTCTAATTCCCTTAAATAATGAATGCACACTTTAGCACTGTGTTTGGGGCCATTACCATGCATGAAAATAAAATTGCGTCCAATAATTCTTTCCTGGTGGACAGTGTGGTTTTTCAAGATATCCAAATAGGGGAATGTGGGGTAAGACGGGGACGCTAAGTAGAAGTATAAATAAAATCAAATATATTGTTCACATAACATTTATGAAAGCATTTATAAAAGCAATACAATATTCTTCTTTGAATTTAAGCATCAAAATTCAGATCAAGAAAATCCAAAACATAAATAAACCTATTTTTCTTAAATACTAGTTTTTCTCATCTTGCCCCTCATGTGGGGTAAGATGGGACAGCTAAAGGGGCAAGATGAGGTAATCAAGTGCAAGACGAAGTACGTATCATTAATGACATATTTTATAAACTGGCATAAGATTCGTGTGCCCGATATTTATTTCTTTTGTTTAGTAAGAGCTATTCGAGATTTTTCAGCAGTTTTCCTTCCGTTTTTAGTATTTGTCTCCTTTTCCTCTCTTTGGCTGCTTTTTTCATTTCAAGTAATTCTTTTTTGTACGGTGAAGAAGTCAAAATCGCTGTTTTACCACGTCGAATACTCCTTCTTTTTTCTTTATTTGTTACCTTTGGAATGGGTATAATGTCCTCTGGTGAAACACTGAAGATAGAATTTAAGTCGCGGCAGGCTCTTTTGGGTGTAGATGAATTCACTATTCCTGTTACAGAGTCATTATGGAAAGAGCAACCCGAGACAGCGTTATGGTTTTCTAATGACAAGTTTTCTCTGTCAGGAGCAGTTTCATTTTCCGTTGATAAGTTTAGGGTAATTTCGGTGGTCTCTGCGGCAAGAAAGTCAGAATCGTTGAATGTCAATGAGTCGAATGGCCAAATACCGCATTTCTTAAAGCCGTTTATTGCTGTTCGGATAGTTGCAGCTAGTAAAAAAGCTTTTTCACATATTTCAGCAAACTGAAATATAGTAATAACTTTTCCAGGATTTGAACGTAACCACCCTGTAGTTGCTTGATTATAATATGTGCTGAACGATTTCATAAATGAAACATCGAGCGGCTGCAGTCGGTGAGAACAGTGTGGAAGGAATGAGATCATGATCACATCATGTTCTCTGGCTAACAAGGGAACTTTGGTAACCCGAAATGTCCTATTTTTTTGAAACTTTGTGGGTTTGTAGAGGACCTCGAAAGAAGTATCGGGTAATTTTTTTTATCGGCCCAATTTCGGTTCTTCGGGGTGAAAACAGCCCTTGAATGAAGATAAGTGTACCCTATTTCCCTGTATATCTTTAAAACTATAGTAGATATAAAAAATGTTTATAATAAAAACTATTTTGCTATTTACATCTTGGGCTTAACTAACTACTAATGGCTGACCTGCAGACGGTCTGGGAACCGCACGCGTCTACCTGAACGCGTCCGTGCAGGTATCTGCGTGAGGGTCGGTTGATCGTCTGTAGCGCTCTGTTGCGCGGTGTGCGTTGTCGTTTGTCTGTTCATCGTTCACTAACGAGTCACTACTCGTCGTCTCTCTCGAACACGTACGCGGGTTTTAATCGGTCAATGGATACTGTTGTATCCGTGTCTCGTATCCGTACCACGTATCTCTTGTCGTTTCTGTTAATAACTGGGAAGGATCCTTCGTAAGGATTTTGTAAGGGACCTTTCACTGTGTCGACATGTATAAAGACGTGCGACGTTGTCGGCAGGTCCCTATGTACAAATATTTTTCTATTTCCGTGACGCGATCCTTTTACCGGGCGTAGCTCGCGCATATTCGCGCGGAGTTGTCTGACTAATTCTACCGGGTCCGCGTTATTTTCTGTACTGTTAGCGAAAAATTCGGCTGGTAGATGGAGATTTTCGCCGTAAACTAATTTTGTGGATGACGCGTCTAAATTAGGCCAATAAGCTGCCCTTATTCCCAATAATACTATTGGTAACGCATCGGTCCAACGTTCACTACATTTGATTGCGGCTTTCAATTGCCGGCGGAAACGTTCTACCAGACCGTTTGCTGCCGGATGGTATGCGGTGGTTCTTAGGTGTGTTGTACCTAATAGTTCGTTTATTTGTCTAAACAAATTTGACTCGAATTGTCTACCGCGGTCGGTTGTTATCCGTACCGGTGTACCGAACTGTGCCGCCCATCCGTTAACAAAAGCTCTCGCTACGGTTTCTGCTTCTATGTTTTCTACAGGTATAGCCTCCAGCCACCGCGTAAAGCGGTCTACGCACGTGAGACAATACCTACAGTGGCTCAAAGTAAAACTCGGACATTTGCATATTTTTGTTTTATGAAGGGATAATTAATGTAGAGCACGAATTAAATGAACGATTGAGTAATTTTTATTAAGCTATAGTTACAGACATACAAATCCATGAAAAACAAAAACAAAATTACAATGTATTAATCAAATAAGAAACAAAGTATCAAACCGAACGGAAATTCATCTCAAACTAAAACTCGGACAATAGGGAATTTTTATCTATATGTATGTTTTACATTATTTTTAATACTTAGTTGGCAGTCCTTTGTTTGTTTTGACAGCTTTCAATCGATTCGGAATTGATCGCACTAATTTTTCACAATATGAAAGATCAATCTTTGCCCATTCCTCTTGCAGTGCCTTCTCCAAGTCTTTCGCATTAGAGATGATGTGGTTTTTCAGTTTTTCTTCCAAATATGCCCATAAATGCTCGATTACGTTTAAGTCTGGTAACTGAGGAGGTGTTTCAATAATGTGCGGACAATGATGAAGCAACCATAAACGAACATTATGAGCCCGATGTTTTGGGTCATTATCTTGGTAAAAAGTGAAACACTCGGCAATGCCCAATTTTTGGACACTATCCTTCAAATTTTCTTTTAGAATCTGCAAATACTTTTTGTGGTCCATTAATCCGTTAATGATATGAAGGTTTCCTGGTCCAGCAGCTGACATGGATCCCCAAACCATAATGGAACCACCCCCATGTTTAACAGTCGGTCGCAAGTTTTCTTCTCGTAATTCTTCATTTGGCTTTCTCCAAACATATGTTTGCCTATCAGAGCGAAAAATATTGAATTTACTCTCGTCCGTGAATAATACAGTCTCCCAAAATGAAAAATCTTTATCTTCGTAAAGTTTTACGAACTGCAATCTTTTCGAACGATTCTTTTGGCTTACAAAGGGTTTCCTTCGGGCGACTCTGCCTCTGAAATTATTCTTCCTCAATATAATTCTTACTGTTTCTGGATTTGCTTCTTTTTCAAGATATCTCTTTGCTTCTATAGCTAATTTTGGAGCACTCAATTTTGGATTTTTTTTTACTTGTCTTACGATCCAACGTTCTTCGGATTCTGTGAATATCTTTCGTTTGCTTGGTTTGGACTGGTTTTCCACATTATCTCTCGTTCTGAATCGTTTTATTACGTCGTGAACTGTAGAGTGACTTCGTTTCACTATTTTTGCAATATTTCGGACTGATAAACCGTCTTTGAAATGGTTTATAATGAGCTCTCGAAGTTCTAACGACGTTTGCCCAGACTGTCTACCCCTGTTCAGATTTGAAAACGAAAATCCACAAAAGTAAACGAATTTCTACGATTTGCAGTACAACTAACACTGGCATTAATGGAACTCTATGGCAAACTAACAGATACTTCATTTGTTTTCGTTCGTTTTTATTTCATATACAACTGTATAATTACAACGTTGCCACTTGTCCGAGTTTTAGTTTGAGATGAATTTCCGTTCGGTTTGATACTTTGTTTCTTATTTGATTAATACATTGTAATCTTGTTTTCATTTTTCATGGATTTGTATGTCTGTAACTCTAGCTTAATAAAAATTAGTCAATCGTTCATTTAATTCGTGCTCTACATTAATTATCCTTTCATAAAACAAAAATATGCAAGTGTCCGAGTTTTACTTTGAGCCACTGTATGTCGCGTCTCGTGGTCGTTTGATCGTTTCAAACTGTTCGCGTTAACGACTTATTACCCGCTAAATTAATCTTGGGTAACTATTTCAAAATCTACTTTGCTCGAACGTTAGCAAAACGTAGAGTGCGTCACGAACGATTGACGACTTTGTTTCAAAGACTCGAATTGTACTCGAACGGAGAGAGTATCTTGTTTGTGTGTTGTTCACACGAGTGACTGCTTGCTACTCTCTCTCGATTCCCTCAATTTTTCCGGAGTCCGCCGTGACTCCCCCGCCAAGTGCAAGAAGGCACGCTGATTGGTTTTTCACGTACGCACAAATTACAAATCAACGTGCCCCTTGAGTGGCACTCACCCTTCCATTGCGCCCTTAGCGCGCTTTTCCTTGGAAGGAGTGGGGCCCTACCTGCGGGTGCGTGGAATCTTCGCTGTCCTTCGGTGACGCGTCGGAAATTCCCGCCAGGTCAACCCTCGGCCGAAAGTGCCGTTATACGCGCGTGTGGATTGACCCTTCAGGACTACCTGGTTTATGACACGTCTTCGGTTATTGAGGACGCGGATAAGTCGAAATTCCAAAGGCATTGTTCTGTAAGAAATTACTTATTTTTTCGCGGAGCTACGAAGCGTCTTTGTTCTCAAAAATAACCTTTTCGTGCGAGCGTGCCATAAACCCGGTCAACGAAGACCCCATGCGTTCCGTACCTGCGCGACGGAACACTGTATATTCTCGCGACGGGGGTAACGGGCCCACGGGGTAACCTAAAATTTCCGATTGGTGATGAAATATGTCTACCTATTTTTGCGCGTTGGCATTCTAGGCAGTTTCGCGTCCATTCGCGACAGTCCTTCTCGATCGACGGCCACACAAATCTTTCTTTAATTAATTTGACGGTGGCTTTAACACCTGGGTGTGAGAGCCCATGTACTGAGGCGAAAGCCTGCCGTCGAAAAGGCTGTGCCACGAATGGGCGGACGCTACCTGTCGAAAGGTCGCAATAAACTTCGGCTTCGTTCGACGCAAATCTTACGCGTTTTATTACTAGTGCCGTCTCGGACGAATTAACGAATTTCTTTAATTCTTCGTCCGTGTCTTGCGACTTCGCTAGATCGTCATAGTTAATTGCTTTTGTTATGACCTCTACTCTCGATAACGCGTCCGCGACTTCATTTTCTTCGCCGCTAATATGACGGATGTCGGTGGTATGCTGTCCGATAAAGTCTAAGTATCGAAATTGTCTGGGCGTGCATTTCTCTGGATTTTGCTTGAATGCAAAGATAATAGGCTTATGATCCGTATATATTGTAAAAACGCGGCCCTCGATCGCGTGCCGGAATTGTTTAACTGCCGAGTATATTGCCAATAGTTCCCGGTCGTACGCGCTATATTTTCGTTGAGCGGGCGACAAAGATTTCGTGTGGAAGGCCAGTGGCTGCCACGAAGTTCCTTGGCGCTGCTGCAACGTAGCGCCTAGCGCGTAATCTGACGCGTTCACCATAATCGCGAGTCGCGAATCTTCCGATGGATGCGCTAATAGCGCGGCGTTCGCTACCGCGTTCTTCAATTCGTTTAACGCGGTTTCCGCTTCGGTTGACCATTGAATTGGTTGTTGCGAGATGCGCCCTTTTTCCGACTCGGGTGTCAGAGTAACGCAGTGATGGTGGAATTTCCTGACTCGTGCGAGTTTCGGTGATCCACGAGGGAAACGTCCACTTCGCCGGGCAACTTAATCGGCCGGCGACTGAATCTGTTCGCAAACCACGAGCTTCAGAAGGAAGCTGCTCGAGTCTGGACGCGAACGATCGAGTTTTTTTTGGTGTACAAGTGTTGACTTTGATCTATTGACTGCGAGTGTTGAAAATGTTCTGTTTTTTCGGAGGATGATTCCACCTGCGGGAAGCGCGATTTCCCTCTCTACGCTTCGAGGCTCCGATTAGAGGTGAAGCACAAAATTTGACCTAATTGGTCGACTTTGTCTGCACCCCGTCAGAGATAGCATGCTACAAGTGCCGAGACCTGACCGTTCGACGCTTCAAAAGGGACTTCTATTATTTTCGCGCCGTGTTACGACCGTCGAAGTCCTTGTCAAGGTTTACGTACCTTGCGTAAGAACTCCGACGGCGCATCCTTGGTGGCATAGATGGGACCTACATCCACGATTGGAAGTAGGCCATTGAAAAGGTTTATTTTACGCATTCTTGGTTTCCGGTGTCCCCTTTGGAACGTCGATGGACTTACATCTGCAACGCAGGTGTATATTCATCGAGCATGTACGAGCAGGAATTTAAGTGGTGAGAATTATTATTTTCTAGGAAAACTACAAGTGCGATGCATGATGGTATTCGTCCTTTGTTACGACGTAACATTGGTGTATCACCTTTTATTTTACGGCCCTTTAACAGTTCGTTGAGCGGAGTTTGAAGCTCAGCGGCTCTGGGTATGAATCTTCTGTAGAAGTTTATCATATCCAGGAACCTACGAAACTGCTTATCGCTTTGACTTTATCGGGTAGTGGTTTCGTGCCTTTACTGTTTACCGTGTATCCTAGAAATTTTACATCTGTTGCGGCGAATACGCATTTCGTCGGGTTGATTACTATGCCGTACTGGTCTAGGCGTGCGAAAAGCTGCTGGACGTGAGCTCTATGCTCTATTTTGTTAGATGACGCTACTAAGATGTCATCGAGATAGGCGTAACAAAAATTGAGATCTCACAACACCGTGTCGATGAATCTTTGGAAAGTCTGGGCAGCGTTTCGCAGCCCGAACGGCACGGCTAGATATTCGTATAACCCGAACGGAGTCGTTACCGCGGTTTTCGAGATGTCGTCAGAATGTACTGGTATTTGGTGGTACGCTCGTACCAGATCGATAGTCGAAAATACCGTTTTTCCAAATAACGTACGCGTAAAATCTTCTATGTGCGGTATCGGATAGCGGTCCGGAATCGTACGGGCATTGAGAGCTCTATAATCTCCGCAAGGTCTCCATCCGTTGTCCTTCTTCGGCACCATATGAAGGGCCGAGGCCCACTGGCTCTTGGAAGGTCGGATGTAGCCTTGCGTCATCAAACTCTCAAATTCCGCTCTTGCGACTTTGTACATTTCCGTCGATAATCTACGCGGCTTACAATATGACGGCTGCCCGGGAGAAGTATAAATATGGTGTACCACATCGTGTTTTACCTCACCCTTTGTTGCCGTTGACCGCGTGACGTTTGGAAATTCCGCCAGGAGTCGCTCGTACGGAGAATTTCCCGCTATTGTCCTCACAGATTCCGTAACGTCCGCAACGATCCTTCCGTTGGATGATAGCAATGTCGTCTGGTCCAGCAGTCTTCGATTTTTCAGATCCACCAACAGTCCGAAGTGGCTCAGGAAATCGGTCCCGATGATTGGTCTGGATACATGGGCTATGATGAATTTCCACACGAACGCACGCCGAAGTCCAAGGTCTATATTACAGGTCCTCACCCCGTATGTGTTTATGGTGGAGCCATTAGCCGCGAAAAGTTCGTAGCTCGTCTTTGTGACCCGGTCCTTAATTCGCGTGCGAGGGTATACACACAGGCCCGAGCTTGTATCGACTAAGTACTCTTATTTCGTACCTTGGTCCATTACGAAGAGGCGACTGGTCTTTGGGCCGTCGCTGCTTGCCGCGTTCAGCGTCGTCCTTTTTAGTTTCCCTGGGCGTAGCTGCATGGTGGGCGGCACTTTTCTAGTAGGCACTCCGTTCCGAATTTCCTATGGTACCAACAATACTTCGATTTTGGTGGCGATTTTCCGCGCCTTGCGCTTGGACTGCGCGAACGCCACCGCTGGTTACGGCGGTTACCCTGGAACCGTTGTTGCGTTCTTACCAGCTCTGTTAGTTGGATTTCCAATCCTTCCAGCTGTTTTGCTAAATCTTCCGTCGCTCTGTCCGTTGTCACACACGCGACCCGCGATCGATTTGTCCCCTCGTGGATCTGGTCCGCGATTGCGGTCAGTTTAGCCCAGCGGGAGATCCGCCTACGCCGTCACGATCGCGCGGGTTATTTCCGGCAATCGACCGGACCACGATGTACGCAAAAAATCGTCTGATACCGTCCTACCGGCCAGGTTCCTCATCTGACGCAGGAACTGAGACGGAGTCCTGTCACCCATCTCCTCCTGCTCCAAGAGTTGGCGGATTCTTTGGGTTTCTGACACCGACAGACGCTGAATTAGTTCCCTTTTCAGCGTTTCGTATTTCTGCGTCTCGGGTGGATCGTCTGTGATGTCCTGGACTTCTGTAGCGTACTTCGTGTCCAGCTGTGCTATTACGTGGTAGAATTTTATGTAATCGTTTGTGACGCCACTTAACACAAACTGTGCTTCTACTTTAGTAAACCACGTTTTTGGCTGTTCCGGGCAAAATGGCGAAATGTGTATGCCTATACGGTTCATTTCCTGCGCCGCAGCGTGTTGATTTGTATTAATGTAGCCCGTGTGTGCTGTCGCACTGAGCCGACTGATTAAAAATGGACAAATGCGTGTTGCCTTTCTAACTTTGTGTAATTTTTATTGTATGTAAAAACTAAGTGACTAGTTTGACTGATACATGTTTTTGCTCTGATGGTTGTAATGATTCTCACTTCTCGAGAGCTCGTCTTCGCCCTCGAGAGCGGTGGTTCTTGAAAAATATGCTGATTGGTGAATATTTTCTAGTATTCATCGCCAATAAACGTGCCTAATTTTCTCGCCAACTCCTTCCAGTGCGCCCTTAGCGCGCTTTACCCTGGTGGAGTGGGAGAAGATCCCAAGGGGTAACCAAATGTTTATAATAATTCGGGAAATTCCTCCGGGTGACTCATCGGCCAGCGGACCGTTACAGACAATTGTACCCTTCGGAAAACCCGTGGTTTATGGCATGTTCTTAAGCTATTGAGCGCGAAAGGCACAAGCGGCAAAAAACTCTAATTAAGTGATTCTACCGGCCTTCGCTAGGATGGACGTTAAAGCATAAAATAGTAAATTAAATCCTAATCTCAAAAACAGCCTGTAGGTGCGATCGTGCCATAAACCTTTGCTGAATGAAACCTAACACAGCGACTTTTACCGTTGCTAGCGTATCCTCCTTTTCCGCCGGAATTCCTGTCTTGTTGCGCGCTGCCATTTTTTTTTTTTTTAAAGCACTTTTCACCTCAACTTTTTTTACTATACTTAACTGTGATCACGTCCAAAGGTCACCAATGTAGGATTTGATTTAATGATAGGAGGATAGTGCGTGATCTGGGTTACTTAGTACCCACACAGTAAGTTCTCTTTTTTAGGCTTTATTATTTTTCTGGCTCACGAGGTGTACAGTTTGATTATTGCTTAATGACTATCTGCTTCACTGACTCTGACTCTCCAAGTCACCTCGCGAGCTTCTTTCTCACCCTCTTCTTTTTCCTGATTGGTTACCCCCAACTTATTGGTTGTAACCAATCAGGAATTTTGTCTTTAACCCGCCGCTAGTCCTTTGCGCCCCTGGCGCGCTTTTTTATATAAACAATTCTTAAAGGTTAGTTATGTGCAAGTCCAATGTCCGAATGTACGAAGTTCAGTGTGACAGTTCGTCCAAGTCCAGAGTGTTTTTAAAAGAGCCCCTGTTTTAACTGTTCAGTCCTTTTTATCCATTGTCGTCTGTCCAGAGGTGGGCCTTAGTGAAAATTGGGAAAACGGTGGGAAAGGTGTTCTGTCCAATGGAGGAGGTTAGAAGTGTTCGGAGGAATCGTGGTCTTGTCGGTCACGCCCTGTAGTGGGGTTGGTATATCAAGTGCAAGTAGCGGTATATCTGTGCGTCAAGGATAAAGTAAAATTTTGGGTGTTCAGGTCGTCCTATTGTCCACGTTTTAGTCAATCCTTTGTCCGAAGAATAAGATTACGATGCGTCAATTCGCTATTGAGCAGGAAAGGCCAGGCACTTAAAAACCCATTAAGCGTCGGGCGGTTGTTCCCTGATTGTAAAATTAATAACATGCTACGAAACTAAATATTCTAATCCTCAAAAATAGCGGATGTGTCGGCCGTATCGTAAACTTAGGATAATTCGTTGTCCCCAACATGCCGCCCACCATGAACGGCTCACGTTCAACTTATTTCTATGTGTACAAGTAGTTAACCTAGGCTTAACTAAGGCTTAGGCTAAATGGTCCATATAATAGGTGTTCGGTATATATATAAATACAAATAATGTATCCTAATAAAAATGAGTGCAACTCCAAATAAAAGTTTAAGTCCAAAATTGCACTGCGGTGTATACCACCTGTCAATAAACAGTAATTTAAAATGTTTGCATATATATTGCGTTCTGGTCCAATGGTTGACAATCCACTAACTGTCTGGCTCTGCATCCGCATCATCTCCGAGGGGCAGGATACAGATTTTTGAGACTGGTCGTTTGACCACTCCTCCAGAGACCTTGACTGATACCATCCTGGTGGTGTTGTCCTTGCCTGGGTGTAGCTCAGTGATACGTTCTATCCTCCATCTGAGTGGTGGAAGATTGTCGTCCTTCACAACCACTAGAGTTCCTGGTCCAAACTGAGAATGGAATGCTGTTCGCCAATTCGTCCTTTGTTGCAGTTGATGGAGATATTCTAGCTGCCATCTCCGCCAAAAATGCTGCAACATGCTATGTATATGCTGGTAACGATTAAGTCGATTTTTCGGTGTATGTAGTAAATTTGGATCAGGAATGGATGTTAGTGAATCTCCGATTAAAAAATGTCCTGGGGTCAGAGGGGAAAGGTCCGAGAGATCATTGGAGAGTGGATATAATGGTCGGGAGTTCAAACATGCCTCAACCTGTGTTTAAAAAGTATATAGTTCTTCGTAAGTTAATTGGGTTTCGCCAATGACTCGCTTTAAGTGGTATTTTGCGGATTTAACAGCCGCTTCCCATAATCCTCCGAAATGAGGAGCGTGAGGGGGAATCAGGTGCCATTCAATATGATTGTCGCTTAAAAATTTTGTAACTTGTTCCTTGTGGTGTTTATCCGTTAATAGGGTCGTTAATTCTTTGAAATTGTTACGTGCTCCAATAAAATTCGTTGCATTATCTGAATACTTCCTGTGGCAAAGTCCGCGGCGCGAAACGAATCTTCGTAAACAATTTATAAATGCCTCAGTGCTCAAATCAGTGGCTAATTCTATATGCATTGCTTTGGTCACAAAACAAATGAATATGCATAGGTAAGCCTTCAACGTGACCTTTGTCCGTGTTCTGTCCTTAGTGAATACTGGACCTGCATAGTCGACACTGCAGGTATGAAATGGTCGTGCTGGGGTCATTCGGGCAGCAGGTAGATTTCCCATCAAGTACGAGGGACTTGAGGGTGTCGTCTTGAAGCACCTGATGCATTGTCGTATTACATTCTTTACTTCCTTCCTACCTGAAAGTAGCCAGTATCTTTTTTGGAGGGAGTAAAGGGTCGTTTGACACCCTGCGTGAAGGAGGCGTGTGTTCCGAGTGCGTGCGAGTGTTCACGCAATATTAGAAGTTTTGTAAATCGATGTTTCGCAGGTAGGACGATGGGATGTTTCTGATCGAGTGAAATATTTGCCTGTGTGAGTCTACCGCCCACCCTAATTAATCCACACGCGTCTGTGAATGGATTTAATTCACGTAACGGGCTTGATTTGCTGATGAGTTGATTTGTCCGTAGTTTTTGAAGATCATCGTGAAAGAGTTGTAATTGAATTTGTTTGATTAACGGTTGACATGATATCTGCCCTCCAGTTCATCTGAAATCAAAAATTTTAATGAGATTTTATTTCATACACATATAATTATCGTTTGATCTACAATGAACAAAAAAAAATTATTTTTCGAGAAATGGTAACTGTTTAAATTCAAATGTTCGATTTTTCTCAAAAAATTACCCGAATTTTTGATAATTAAAAAGAAAATATACAACCTATCGTCTTGTCTGTAGGTCAAACGATAAATGGATTCTTTCTTAACATACAGTTAAAATTTCAAGTTGATCGATCCAATACTTTTTTTTTAAATCATATCAACTAGTTACGAAGAAGTTGTTTCGAGAAAAAGGCGTTTAAAGTTTGTAGTGCAGTTACTGAACAAATATCAGGTACTTACAACTAATCAGCTATTCCAGGTCCGTATATTATTCCTTCCTCTTGCTTGTCGAATTGATTTTTTTTCTAAATTTTTCCATTCTAACCTCTGTACGGGCCTTTTTTGTTGCTTCAAGGCTTCGTCTCGCCGATCTTTGTAATCGCCATTCATCTCGAGTCGTGGCGAAACTTTTGCATTGCTCACCAATGATAGTACCAATACTGTCCATAATTTTTAAAATTACATAGAAGCCTTCATTAAAAATGCCTGCTGCTATAAATGCCGAAATCTCAATTGTTTTCAGTCCACAATGAAGGTGTTTGGGGGCAAGTCTCCAGAGCGTTGAGTTGAAACTCTCATTGTTATTTTGAGTTTCACCACCCAAACACCTTTCTAATAATTCTTTTGAAGATAAATCTTCATAAATTGATTTTATTTGTTTTGCAACGTCTTCATGAAGTGGTGGTTCGTGGTTAAATTCTCTAAGAGTACCCTCAGCTTCAGCTTTACGCCACTGTTGCGTCCCGCACACCGTGTATTCTCGTATGGAATACGGCGGGGTTGTAAGACTGCTTCTTGTTGTGGAGTAATATCTTAGATTCTGGTCGGCCTTGTCTACTCCTCCCATTGTAAAATTGTAATCGGATACAACCTTTGGAACTATTTTCGTCTCATTGTTTTTCTGTACCGTTGTCATATACGCGTTGTGAATTGTTGATAATGTTACAACATCCTTCTTATCTTTCCACTTTAGAATGCAGATCTTTCCGTCCTGGAATGCTATTTTGTCCCCTCTTTTCAATTTTTCAGTTTCTATAGCTGCTGGTATGTTTTCTATTTTGCCGTACGGTCCCATAAATGTCGGTATTGCGTGTGAGTAATATGCTGGCTAATTCGTGTGATGTGTAGTAGTTGTCCGTAATAATACAGTATCCTTCATCCAATAATGGTTCTGCAAGAGTCAGGACAATGCTTGTCGGTTGCGATAAGTTTTTATATACTTCATTTATAATTGTGCCCTTCCCAGTATATATAATTTGAGAATAGATGTATCCCGTGTTTGCCTCGCAAAGCATGAAGGTTTTGATTCCGAATCTGGATCGTTTCAATGGCAAGTATTGCTTCCATCCCAATCTGCCTTTGTATAATAATAAACTCTCGTCTACGGAAAGATCTTGGTTTGGTGTAATTGCTGACATAAAAGAGCGATTGATGCGGTTGAACACAGGCCAAATTTTGTGAAGTTTCGGATTTGGATGATCTGGTGGTATCTGTATGTTGTTGTCTACAAAGTGGAGACAACTTTTCAACAACCGAAATCTGTCGTATGTCATAATATTTCGCACGAACGGTGTGTAAATGCTGTGCCGTTTCGACCAGTACCATTCTACTATGGGCTTTTGTACTAAGGATTGCAAGATATGCAGTGCAGGAAATACGTAAATTTCATTTACGGTAGTATCTTGCCATTTGTTGTGCCGCGAGTGATTCTCATGTTGCCCTGTGTGGTCACGTGCGTATCTATTTGTCTCGGTTTCAATCAAATGCAGTAAGTCCGGAGAGAAGAAATATTCAAAATAGCTTAGTATATCGCCGCTGTCGTTTCTTACGTGAACGGACGGAGAACTGGTGAAATGCATTCTTGGTGGTGGAGGAGACATATTATTTCCGTCAATTCTTGTAAAATTATATTCGAAATTATTGTCAATTGTGTTGTTCTGTCTTGCATTCTCTGATGAAGTTGAACTGTCATCGGTTGAGACCGGATTATCACTATCACTGGCATTTATGATTGACGAGTCACTACTATTACTACTATCTATGTTGGATAACAAAAATACAATTTTATATAATTCACAAAAACGATTTTTAGAACTGAAAAAGCACTAAACTCTGGTGCGAAGGATTGTGTGATCGGTTTCAAAGTCGACGGCATACTGAATTCAAAACTAAACCACGTCTCCTTCTTCAGTTAAAATAATCTTAGAAAACAGAGGAAGCAAAGTGTCGCGTACGTTCTGTCGGTTGCGTACAACAGCGCAACTCGTACTTCGCACGCCGAATTAACTTTGTGCGAATAGTTTAATTCTAGTGGACTGTATAACTTATATTTTATTTTCCTTGACTATCACACCTAATGTACTATTTATTTAACGTTCAATGTTCGTGCTTCTATGTCTTGTGTCTAACTAACTTTTCGTTTTTAAAAAGATCCCGTCGATGCCTCCGAACAAACCGCATCGCGGGGGTGAGACACTCGGATAGGTGGAATTCATGTTTCGATAGTGGTGGGGAAGGGTGGCTGACACTACCTATTGGTTAAAATTAAAGGGGAGAAACTAAGCAAAAATGCCACCCCCCAGACCATTCGTCACTCTCAGGTACCGATCATACCCTTGAGTGACGCACGGGGAAATTCCGAATGTCTCTAACAATGATTGTAGCAGACAATAGCCTTAAGAAACGCTTCGGCTCTGGTGACCATATGTATGAAAATTTACCGAACAAAGGGACGAAACTTCTATCTCGAAAAAACAAGTTTATAAAAGGCAAGGCAAAAAGAACTACGATTGCCGTGGTATCATAAAGTTACTGTCGCTACGAAACGGCTAACGGCCTTCTAATAAAAATGTACTTATTTGGTATATCTCGAGGGTTAGGCGGCAGGTATACGCCTCGAGGGCTAAATAATCCTTACTGCTACGAAAAATTGAAGAATATTAATTTGAAAGACATTAAGAATCTAGCCATAGTCTTAGATATCTTTGGTAGACTAAACAGTTTGAACGCCTTACCCTGCCCGTGCGTGGTACGAGATAAGCTGAATGGTACTTGACGCTCTGCCCGTGACTGTCACGGGATACACTGTCAATGGGTTAACCGTGATGACGCGGATGGTTCCATACTCCCCTGGATGGATGGCGCTGATTTGTCCGAGAGGCCAGGTCATAGGCGGAGTGTTGTCCTCGCGTAAGAGAACCAGGTTTCCGATTGATAAGTTCGGAGGGTCTCCAGTATGCCATTTTTTGCGTGTCGTCTGATCAGGTAGGTATTCCTTGACCCACCTATTCCAAAAGTGGTTCCTCATTTTTTGGACGTGGTGCCAGCTGAAGAGACGGCCGTCCGGAACAGTTGCAAAATCGTGATCTGGAACACTCGTTAGTCTATCGCCGATGAGGAAATGACCTGGAGTTAAGGCGGTCAGGTCATTGGGATCGGAGGATAGTGGGGTTAGTGGACGGGAATTCACTATTGCCTCGATTTGATTTACGTATGTTAACAATGCTTCATAAGAGAGTAAAGTGTCGCCGATTACGCGCGTCAAATGATGCTTTGTCGAACGAACTGCCGCTTCCCACAATCCGCCGAAATGTGGCGATCGGGGTGGAATCGTATGCCACGTAATGCCCTCGTTTGCTAAAGTCGCTGCTACGATGTCGTTGTGCCCTTGAGAATGGAAATGTGCGAACAGTTCCATCAATTCCCTGTTTGCCCCTATGAAGTTAGTGGCATTGTCCGAATAGATGTCGGAGCATCGACCGCGTAGTGCAACGAAACGTCGCAATGCCGCTAAAAACGATTCAGTGGTCAAATTCCCGACCATTTCGATGTGAATCGCCTTGGTCGTAAAACAGACGAATATAGCCAAGTATACCTTGACCTTGTTGCGGTTTCGGTTGACCTTTTCCTTTATGTGGATCGGCCCACAGAAGTCTACACCGACACGTGTAAACGGTCTGGAGTATGTAACGCGTGCGCTAGGGAGATCGCTCATTTTGTAATTTACGGTAGCCGGCTTCGCGCGATAATAAGTTACACATTTATGTATGTAGTTGCGGATGTAACCCTTCCCGTTGGGAATCCAGAAGGCTAGGCGAACGGCATTCAATGTAGCTAACGTGCCTGCGTGAAAGAGGCGTAAGTGAATGTCCCATACGATCAGTTGTGTCACGTGATCGTGTTTTGGCAATAGTATGGGGTGTTTTGTGTTATATTCGAGGTTTGCCTTCGCCAGTCTTCCGCCAACGCGTAGGATTCCGTCCGCGTCGAGGAATGAGTTGAGTGGTCCTAGGGAGCCACCACCCTTACCGGATGGTTTGAGCGACTGGATCTCGGAACGATAGTGTTTCGCTTGCACGGTTTTGACAATGTATTGTTCTGCCCTGTGGAGTTCGAATACGGTTAACGTTCCGCGGTGGTTTTCCTTCTGAGAACTGTTGAATCGGAAGCGTAGAACGTAAGCGATAATACGTTTAAATTTAACGTACGAGGAGACCTTCTCAAAAGGATTCCGTTCGGGAGTGTGCGCAGGTAAAACTACGATGGATCGCCTTTCTGGGATCTCGATTCTCTCAAGAGGCTGCACGGGCCATTGAGATTTTTGTATTCTTAACCATACCGGTCCGTAAAACCACAGCTCGCTGTGCGTCAATTCTTCAGCGCTCATTCCGCGTGAGATGAGGTCCGCGGGATTCTCCGCGGAGCGTACGTGATGCCATTCGTGGGATTCTGTTATTATTTGTATATCGGTAACTCGATGCGCTACGAAAGTTTTTAGGACGTGAGGAGGGGTTTTTATCCAGTGTAAGACTATTGTTGAGTCAGACCAGAATGTAGTGCTGTCAAACTGCAGTCTCCGTAATGCGTGTTTCGTATGTTTGTATAGTTTCGTCAGTAAATGGGCCGCGCAAAGCTCTAATCTGGGTAACGTTATGGTTTTTAATGGTGTCACACGTGATTTCGCCGCGACCGTCTTGATTTTCCGCACGCAGATAGATGCACGCGCCGTATGCTTGCTCACTTGCGTCGCAAAACCCGTGTAGTTGTATCTTTGTGTATGTTCTCGCGGTGATTTGTCTATTAATTTTTAAGCTACGCAATAGACGCAAATCGTGACAGTAGGATTGCCAGGTTGAATGAATGTGTAGTGGAACCGACTCGTCCCAATCTACTTGCAGTTTCCACAGCTCCTGCATCAGAATTTTAGCTCGTACAATAACTGGCCCGAGTAACCCTAGAGGGTCGAAGAGTGTGGCAACTTGCGACAATATTGTCCGCTTCGTAGTACGTTTATGTGATTCCAATTCCCTTACGTTGTATGTAATTGTGTCTTGTGTTGCATTCCACCGTATTCCCAACGTATTAACCGTCTCGTCTAAGTCTAGTCGTAGGTATGTATCGTCTCTCTTCTCGTCCAACGAGTCAATGAGTGTCGAGTCATTTGACGCCCATTGTCTTAGTTTGAATCCGCCTGTTAAGGCGCGCTCACCTTGGATATATGCACGTTGTGCCGCCTATGTATTGTTCTCGAAGGACCACCGAAGATTAAACGGCTTGGGACCGAGATGAATGTGAATTTGGCGGATACGTGGTTTTTATATTGTGAAGAATTGTATTTACAGATGTTGATTGAGAGTGCTGAATGTGTGTATGTTTCGGTGAAAAAACTTGTGTCGTTTGGTTTATCTATTCTGTCTTCTGGTTTCTATATGTTCTAATTTCTATATTTTAATTGTATTCTCAGTCTCTATGTTCTAAGTGTCTGTTGTAACTATCTATATCGTCTTTTCTCTGCTCACTGGTTTTAATACCTTGTGTTCTCCCTTCCATTACGCCCTTGGCATGGTACCTTGAGGAAGGGGAACAGAGCCTCCTACACGTGCGTTCGGGGGTGGACGGCGACTTGGTAACTCTGGGGTATTTCCCAGAATTGCCATGTGGTGGCTAACTGCCGCTGAAACCGTGAGGTTTCGAAGCCGAGTCACCCCTTAGTACCGCGACGATTTACGACGGGCCTTACTTGCAAATTAAGTTGCAAGGGTGTGACCGTGCTGATCAAAAAAGGTCCGTTTTGTTTGTCACGTAGACAGACGAAGCTTTTCTGCAATTGCCCCGTCGTAAATCCATCTTGGCTGAACCTCTAACACCGCCCCTTTGGCATAACTGTATTAATTGATCGCGAATTGCCACGACTTCCTCGCGGTTCTGAGCGTCGGTTAAAAGGTCTACATAAAAATCTTCACGTAAAACTGTTGCTGCTTGCGGAAAGGCGTGGCCTTCGTCGTTTGCGAGTTGTTGGAGTGTGCGAGTTGCGAGAAAAGGAGCTGCCGACGTGCCGTAGATGATGGTGTTCAATGCATATTGTTTATGCTCGTGGTAATGATTCGCAAATCTATTGTCGAGCCTTGTTGAGTTTGCACGTGGTGTGCCGACTTTATTTTTATTTGACTTCTCGAAGGACCACCCCGATATCTTCAGGGAACAAATTCTATTTATTTTCCACGTCGCACTGGACTTCAAGAAATAGACTATATATTCTACTAGGATTCTAAGTGGTAACTTGCTGCTGTTCTTGGCTGAACTGACTCTCGTTTTTCGTCTTGAGCGTCTTCGAGACGCGTCCAACTAAGGACACGCTGATTGGCAGATAATTCTGAAAATTACCTACCAATCTAGCCGTGCTGTTCACACCCTTCCAGTGCGCCCTTAGCGCGATCTTTCTGGAAGGGTGGGAGACGGTTATAAGGGGGGCGAAAGTTAGTAACAATCCGGGAATTTCCTCTGGGTCGGTGAAAATACCGGCATGGCCAGTTGTACCCTTCGGAGTTCGTAATTTATGGCAGGTCCTTCAGCTATCGAGCGCGAGGAGACACGACTTTCTAAAAAATATAACGAACTAATTGCCTTGCCCCGGCAGGATGGCCGGAAACGCGTATGAATGGAAAAGCAAATTCTGCAACTCAAAAATAGCCGTTCGGTACGGTCGTGCCATAAATCGTGCCAACGAAGCTCTAACATCCTCGATAAAAAGTATACACGTAGAAATGACAATTAAATTAATCGTGTAAATTAATCTAAGAAATTTTGCTCCATAATAACGTTGAATACAATAATCCATCGTTCAATTGTAAATTATTAATTTTCCCAAAACAGGGTTATTTACCAATTTTCCTACCTTGATGGAGACCACCCGAACGATTCCGTCCGAGCCTGGATGTAGCTCCACAATTCGGCCTAGGCGCCATTTTAGGGGGGAAGTGTTGTCCTCCCGTATCACCACCAGCGCGTCCAGTTTGATAGCGTCCGGTGACCTAAGCTGCCACTTATGCCGTTGTTGCAATTCGTGCAGGTATTCACGATGCCATCGTTCCCAGAAGTGCTGGACAGTCTGCTGGGTCAGCTGGTACCTATTCAATCTACCTTGCTTGAGATGGATTAAATCGGGTTGTGGAGAATCGGGTTAGGGCGTCGCCAATAAGGAAGTGGCCCGGGGTTAGAGGTGCGAGATCGGTGGGATCGCAGGACAGAGGAGAGAGGGGGCGAGAGTTTAGGCAAGCTTCTACTTGCGTTAATATCGTGTACAATTCTTCAAAGGTTAGCCGTTGGTCACCTATAACTCGTTTCAAGTGATGCTTGACCGATCTGACCGCACTCTCCCATAGGCCTCCGAAATGAGGTGAATATGGTGGAATGAGGTGCCACTGTATCTGTTCTTGGGCTAATACGGTTTGAACGCGGCTATTGTGTTTCGCGTTCGTGAGTAACGCCCCTAATTCGTTAAGCTTGGAGCGAGCTCCTATGAAGGTTTTTCCATTGTCTGAATAGATACAGTGGCTCCGTCCCCTGCGTGACATGAATCTATATAGGCAATTCAAAAATCCGTCGGTTAGACAAGTCTGTGGCTAGTTCGATATGTATTGTTTTCGTGCTAAAACAAACGAAGATGCATATATAGGATTTGTAGGTTGCTCGCGCTCGTCCTCTTTCCTTGAGCATGAATGGCCCGGCGTAGTCAATCCCGCAGGTAGAAAACGCTCGTGCCGGGGTTACACGGGCGGCGGGCAAGTTTCCCATTATGGGGGTAATATCTAGGTGAAACCTTTCAGAAAATCGAAAAAATTTTTTTTATCTTAAATGATGTATTAGAGTCTTAAAAATAAGGTACAATAGGTCTTATACGGGAAAAAGTTTTTAAAGTGGTTTTACAGCTAATGTTTTAAACTAAAGCGTGATATCGTCTAAGCACGTCGGAGCAGCGCGCAGAGATTCAAGATTTCTAAGCTCCTCCTAAGGCATATAATATCTATTGCTAACGAATAATAAGTTCCAGTATATTCTTATAGGTGGTGCTAATACTAAACAATTGAAATATATACTATGTAACGCCAGTATAACCTTTAAAACGACGCTGTTCGCTCTCAATCTAGAACGTTCGTGCTTCAATTTGCAAAGCTGTGTAGATAATTGTTATCACCATGAGTGATAAAGTGTACAGATCAAAGAAAGGTACTAAGAAGAAAACGTGGTCTTCACAAAGAAGTAAAATCACAAATAGGCAAGTGCTCAATCGATACTCGATAGAAAGAGAATCTGAAAGCGTCAGTACATCGGCTAAGAAACTAAAGCTGTCGAAAGATGAATGTAATGTTGAAGTAAATGTCTTGTTTGGATATCGACTAATAAATTTCCTCACGATTTTTTCTGCTCTTTCTGAAAATCTGGTATGTAAACGATGTGGTAGAAATGTGACATTTACAGAAGCGAGTCAACGTGGTTTAGGCTTTAAACTTGTAATTTCTTGTGAAAAGTGCGAAAAGATTTATGTAAATAGTTGTCCCTTAATTAACAACGCATACGAAGTTAATCGCCGAATAATATTTGCAATGCGTTTACTAGGAATTGGTCTAAATGGTATTATTAAATTTTGCGCAATTATGGATCTCCCACGGCCGATTTTTCAAACAACGTATGATTGTATTATTAATAACATTCTCGTCGTAACGGAAGCTGTTCGTATGAAATCTATTAGGAAAGCAGCTGAAGACGAAAAGAAACTGTCTACAGAAAAAGGACAGACGAATGGAATTACTGTGTCCGGCGATGGATCTTGGAGAAAGCGAGGATTTTCGTTGCTTTATGGATTAATCACACTTATAGGATGGTCCACTAAGAAAGTTGTCGATGTTATTGTTAAATCGAAATATTGTAAGAGCTGCGAATTTTGGAAAAAGAAGGAGAATACTGCAGAATACAAAGAATGGGCTGAGTCGCATGTAGAGCAGTGCCAAGCGAATCATGAGGGGTCCGCTGGAAAGATGGAAGTGGATGCAGTTGTCGAACTATTTTCACGCTCCGAAGATCTTCATAATGTTAAATATGTCAATTACATCGGTGATGGAGACAGCAAGACATTTAAAGGAATTGTGGATGCTGGACCATACAATGATATTTCCGTTTGTAAAAAAGAATGTATCGATCATGTGCAGAAGCGTATGGGCAGTCGACTCCGGATTTTAAAAAAGAACACGAAAGGTCTTGGCGGAAAAGGCAAGCTAACCGGCAAATTAATCGATGAACTCACTATATATTACGGCTTGGCCATTCGTCGAAATCCGGATTCTATAGAAAAAATGCGGAATGAGATTTGGGCAACTGTTTATCACAAACTTTCGACGGATCAAGTACCACAACATTATAAGTGCCCTGTCGGTGTAGATTCGTGGTGCTCGTGGCAGAGAGCAAAAGTCTTGGACAGTTTACATGAATATCAACATAAAACTCCTCTTTCACAAGACATTTTCAATGCCATAAAACCGATATATGAAGATTTGAGTAGAGATGATTTACTCAATCGTTGTTTAGGAGGATTCACACAGAATAGCAACGAAAGTTTTAATGCAACAGTGTGGTCGATTGCTCCGAAAACGTTGTCAAGTGGCACAAAAATTGTGGAAATTGCTGCAAATATTGCAACTGTCATCTTTAACGATGGCTTTCAAAGTGTAATGGAAATTATGCAAGTACTAGAATTGACTGTGGGCCACCAGTGCTATAATTTCTGCGTCGAGGCTGACGCACGCCGCGTCAGATTTGCCGAGCGCGCCTTGACTGGTGCCGCTAAAGACGCTCATAGAACCTCGAAATCGTCAAGGAAAGAGGAACAGGAGGAAAATATTGCTATAGAAGGACAGTTATATGGTGCAGGTATCGCAGATTAAAGGTGTATTAAAGATTTCTATACTGTAAGTATGAAATGACATTACTCAAAACTGTAAACGCGTTTTTCTCGAAACCACGTTTTTCAAATTGGCTTGCAGCATAACTTTAACAAATTTTATCCGATTTACTTGAAATTTTTATAGTAGCTACTAAACTAAATTATCTAGAGAAGTACGTAGGATTTTTTCGATCGGTTAACAACTTTTTTTGTTATAAATATTTATTCACTGAATCTTTTGGGTGAAAATAAAATTTTTCTTTACATGTTCGCCATTTCTACAAAAATGAATTTTTTAACATATGCCTACGTACTTCTCTAGCAAATTTAATGTAGATTATAAAAATATTTTGCTTTTTGTTCTTAGTGAAAGTGTACAACACTTCTGCTGCAAGCCGTAGAGGCCTATGGAAAAACATCGTTTTATATGCAGAACTCCAGCGTCGCCATTTTTAAATAAAATCAGAAAAAAAATTTTTTTATATTCCTTACGTAACACACACTAAAAGCCTATAAACCGCATTTCCATATGTTTTCTTATTTAGCTGCAAAAAATTCCCAAAGTTACCCTATATTCTCAGGCGTTCACCTAGATATTACCCCTTAAATTGTTCGTACCTGTTGGGCGAACTCTGAAGCACTTGATGCACTGATCTAATATTTTTTTTACTACCTGTTTGCCCGTTATTGGCCAAAATTGTGCGCGTAGTGATGCTAAGGTTAATTGGTGACCGGAATGGAGTAATCTACGATGCTCGTGCTCGACTATGAGCTTAGTGAGTGGGTGCTTCGCGGGTAGGATCATTGGGTGTTTGTGCTCGTATGCGATAGGTGCGTTATCGAGGCGACCGCCCACCCTGATTACTCCGGCGTTATCTAAAAATGGGCTCAAAGCCCTCAGCACGCTTCGAGGGTTCAGAGACCGTTTTTTAATTAACGCGTCTACTTCCAAGTTGAACTGATCTCTTTGAGCGAGTTTTACTAATACTATTTCGGCGTCGATTAACTCGTGTGTGGTTAGGTACCGCGGATTCAAAGGATTCGCTTGTGAGGCTGGATGCGTTAACGATTCTTGTCCAACCTTGCGTCGAAATCTTAAACAGTACGCCGTGATTCTACGCAGTGTTGAGTAATTAGAGTATCGCGACAGGAGGTCGAAGGGTTTGTCAGCCTTGCTGGTTGACACTAGACAGGTTGCCTTGACTTTCCGTACCTCAGGTATATCTTGAGGGGAAGGTTGTACCGAAGGCCATTGACCGGCCTTCTGTGCAAGCCAGTACGGACCGAACCACCATAATTCGCAATTTGTCAAAGACTTAGTGTTAGCGCCGCGCGAAATTATGTCCGCGGGATTGTCGTTCGAAGATACGTGATTCCAAACACCGCGCGCCGTCAGCTGCTGTATCTCCGAGACTCTATTGGCTACGTATTTGGTCCATTTACTCGGAGGGCTCTTGAGCCATGCTAGCACAATTGTCGAATCGGACCAATAAAATTCATCCGTAATGGACATTTGTAGTGCGCCTTTAGCCTTCGATGTTAACTGGGAGGCAAGAAGTGCCCCACAAAGTTCCAATCGCGGTAAGGTTGTTGACCTGAGCGGCGCTACTCGGGACTTCGCGCACAACAATCGGGCCGTCGAGGCTCCGGCTTTGTCTACCGTACGCAGGTATACGCAGCTCCCGTACGCCTTTTCTGAAGCATCCGAGAAGGCATGCAGTTCGATGCGATCACTATCGTGACTGATTACATGACGCGAAATTGATATTGAGGAAATTGTTTGCAATTCCTCCCGAAAGGCTGACCACTGCGTGTGGAGATCTTGAGGAAGTGTCTCATCCCAATTTATTTTCAGTTGCCATAAAGACTGCATGAACAACTTCGCCTTCGTCACTATCGACCCTATTAATCCGAGAGGATCGAAAATTTGTGCAATTTCCGACAATACGGTGCGTTTAGTAGTGCGTCCCGACGATTGCTTCCCGATGGAATACCGAAGGTCGTCGGTGCGGGTCATCCATAACAACCCTAATGTTTTTGGATCTTGATCCGCTGCTCTAATTTCTATTGACTCTTGGTGAGGATGTTGTGATCCTAACGTCTCGCTATCGTTGCTTGCCCATTTTCGTAACGAGAATCCTGCCCGCGCGAGGATTTCGGTTAAGTCCTTCCGTATTTTTATGGCGTTTGAAATAGTTTCGCAGCCGGTTAGCAGATCGTCGACGTAGAAATCGTTGACTATCGCGCGACTTGCTGCTGGGAACGCGTGGGCATGATCGAGACCGATCTGCTTTAGTACGCGGGTGGCTAAAAATGAGGCTGATGCAGTACCATATGTTACGGTATTTAGCTGATACACTTTGATGGGTGCGTTGCCACTCGGTCGCCACAAGATTCGTTGAAAATTGCGGTGCTCCGGGTGCACGAGAATTTGCCTATACATTTTTTCTATATCCGCCGAGAGTACGAAGCGGTGTTTGCGGAAACGAATGAGGATTGAAAACAGGTCGCTTTGTACGGTTGGCCCTACTAGTTGCGCATCGTTTAATGATACGCCTGATGAACCCTTTGCCGATCCGTCGAAAACGACCCGAATCTTCGTGGTGCTAGATTGTTTAAAGACAGCATGATGGGGTAGATAGAAGTTTGGTTCCGTGCAGATTACTTTCTGGTCTGTCAGTTGCGTCATGTGTCCTAGTGTATTGTACTCAGTCATGAATTCAGTGTACAGTCTATTAAGCTCTAAGTTTTTCGAAAATCTACGTTCTATTCTTAATAAACGGTTTTCGGCTTGTGTGCGCGATTGTCCGAGTTCGCCTAGTTTGCTATTGAATGGAATTTTAACTATGTATCGTCCCGTTTCGTCTCGTGTCGTCGTGAGATCAAAGTGCGTCTCGCTGGGATCGGTCGAACTACCTGAGGTTTCTATTGACGAGGGTTGTACTTCTTCAATTTCCCAAAATTGGGAAATCGTTCTATTCAAGTCTGTGGTCATCACTGAGTGGCAGGTGCTTCTGTTCGTAGGATGAGGGCTAATCAAACTGATTACACTACCGCCCAAAACCCAGCCTAATCTAGTCTTCTGCCACACCAGGTCGCTTGAGTCTACCCTTTGTTGTCCAATGCACAGCAATTTCCAAAATAGACCGGCTTCTATCAATAAATCTATGCGCGATTTTTTGTTGAACTGCGGATCGGCAAGCGTGATGTTTGGTGGCACGCAGATTTTTAGGAAATTGGTAGGCAAGTTCGGCATATCGTCAGTAATGTCCTTAATTACTAGACACGAGAGGTTCGTGCGAAACTTGTTGTCCCGCGAATGAATTACTACGTCTGATTTATATTGAATTGTCTTCGATGCTCTGCCGAGACCGCCGACAACTGTCTTTATAGAAGAACGCGAAAATCCTAATTTATCAGATAGCTCTTCTGTCACGAAGTGTGCTTGCGATCCTACGTCTAATAACGCGCGACATTCATGCCTTTTACCGTTCCTATCCTCTACATAAACGATCGCGGTCGATAGGACCGTATACTCTATCGCAGTACTCACGGAATTTGACACGCACGATGGTATGGAGCTATCTGATGAATCTACGGATGCTATCTCTTGGGCCGGCTCTTCTCGATGAAGAAGAGTATGGTGTTTTTTCCCACATTTCCTACACATTCCACGCGTACAATTTTTGATACTATGCCCTTGTTGGAGACAATTGAAACACAATCGGAGGCGTTTAATTGTTTCATGCCGTTCAAGGGCTGGCAGTGCCTTTAACTGCCCGCATTGTTGTAGCAGGTGCTCACCTTTGCATAGTGCGCATTGATTGCGCGTACTCGAAGCGTGAGCGGCTACCGTTTCCGACCTGCCCTGAAATCTATGCGCGCGACCCTTCTTAGCCTGCTCGGATACCTGCGCGATCGTCTGTGGGTTCGTGGCTGCCCGTTCGAGTCTTTTTGCCTGTTGTTCAATAAACTCGACGAAGTCATTGAACTTCTGTTTACGTATCGCGTTTGTAGCACGCATGTCCCATGCCTCGAAGGTTTTCGAATCTAATTTTTTAGCTAGCATGATGATCATTAGTGTGTCCCATGCCTCAATCGGTTCGCCTAATGCACCTAACGCGACCAATTGATTGTTGGCCTTGTCAATGAATTCTCGAAGCGAAGAACTAGTTTGTGCCGCGATATTCGGTATTTCTAAGAGCGAATTTACATGATGATGGATCAACGAATCGGGATCTTCAAATCGTCTTTTCAAATTGGCCCAAGCAAGTTTGTAATTCGCGTCAGAAGTCAGAAACAGCCAGTGTTTCTATGGTGCGCGCGGCCGCACCCTTTAACGCCGAAGTTAAATAATGGAATCGTTGTATGTCTGTAAGCGATTCGTTATTGTGCACCATTGTCGAAAATGTATCGCGGAAACGTACCCAATGATCGTACTTTCCGTCAAAACTCGGTAGTGTGATGATCGGTAGTCTTGGAGCGCCTTGCGGTTCCATAGCTGCCGTGGGCACGGTGCTCGTAGACGCGGTGAGCTCTCGGGGCCCGCGCAAATTCGCGATAAGCGTTTCCGCTTGCGCAATTAGGGGAAAAAATACGTCTTCAAAGGCATCCCGTTCATCAAGGTGTTGTGTTTCAGAGTCCGAACCCGTCACAAGTATTTCGATTTTTGATTGAATACTATCAAATTTAGCGTGCAAATCTTCGTATGCTTTAACCTTTCTTTCTAATGCATCCGCGTTCATGTCGCCCGACGACGATTCGATAAAGCGCTTGAAACGAGTTAGCCTTGCTTTAATGGCTCCCCGTTCGGCAACTAATTGCTTTAGCGGGCTTTCTATTTCTATATAAATACGATATCGCAAGTAGAAATGAGTAAGGACTTACGAAGGGAGACAGAGTGCAAGAGTGGTGACGCTGCTTTGCCCAGTCCTCTAGATTCAGCTGAATCTCCGCTGCTGTGGTCCGGAACCGCTTGCTATCTTGTCCAGGGGCGTCACGCTCTTCAAGAATGAGGTGCACAGAAACCTTCCTGGATGGTTGATTCAGTTGTCGTCAGCTGCTCTGTGGATTCAGGCTGTTTTCCAGTCGTGATGTGGTCGTCTTGGTTGTTTAATGATCAGGACCCAAAGGGTTGAGCGCTCCTGATGATCTTCAATGTACTGGCATCCGGCTCGAAGGACCAATGTTTATGCTCGTGGTAATGATTCGCAAATCTATTGTCGAGCCTTGTTGAGTTTGCACGTGGTGTGCCGACTTTATTTTTATTTGACTTCTCGAAGGACCACCCCGATATCTTCAGGGAACAAATTCTATTTATTTTCCACGTCGCACTGGACTTCAAGAAATAGACTATATATTCTACTAGGATTCTAAGTGGTAACTTGCTGCTGTTCTTGGCTGAACTGACTCTCGTTTTTCGTCTTGAGCGTCTTCGAGACGCGTCCAACTAAAGACACGCTGATTGGCAGATAATTCTGAAAATTACCTACCAATCTAGCCGTGCTGTTCACGCCCTTCCAGTGCGCCCTTAGCGCGATCTTTCTGGAAGGGTGGGAGACGGTTATAAGGGGGGCGAAAGTTAGTAACAATCCGGGAATTTCCTCTGGGTCGGTGAAAATACCGGCATGGCCAGTTGTACCCTTCGGAGCGCGTAATTTATGGCAGGTCCTTCAGCTATCGAGCGCGAGGAGACACGACTTTCTAAAAAATATAACGAACTAATTGCCTTGCCCCGGCAGGATGGCCGGAAACGCGTATGAATGGAAAAGCAAATTCTGCAACTCAAAAATAGCCGTTCGGTACGGTCGTGCCATAAATCGTGCCAACGAAGCTCTAACAGTGTATAGCCGCGTTATCTTGTTGAAATGACCAATTGACGGTGTTTAGTCGTCCTATTATATTTACGGGGTTTTCCAAGCACGGGTCTGGAAATTATTCGGTCCTTCGCAGCAGTTGTAAAGGAGGATGTTAAAAAAGTGCCAAATTAGTACCCCTTCAGGCACCTAAAATTTTAACAAGGCATCATTCTATAAGTCTTAAGGCATCATAAACGCACAATTATTTATCTCAAATGTGATGGGAAAGTTATAAAAAATGTAGATGAAGTTGACGGTACTTCGAAATTCGAATTGAAACTTTCTGACTTCAGATGATCATAACTTCGAAATGAATGCATGAAATGAAAAAATTCAAACGCTATTCTATAGAGGAATGTCAATATTTATATAGTGTATAAAAACATATTGCTCAAACTGCTAATTAATAACAATAAAACACGACAAATTAAGATAAGGTGCTACCATGCAAATATTCCGTAAAATATGTTCGTTATTCTACTGTAACTTACTTCTAAAACAACATGAAATGCATCGAATATGAAGAATTGTTATTATATCTCATCCTTCTCTTCTTCAGATGACATTTATTCGATAAAATATTGGTTGAGGAAGTTAGCAGGTGAATGTGTGGACGTCTGATGTCGAGCAAACCCGATGTACCGTAATACTGTTGCAACGTGTAAACAACAACACCCCACTACCCGTTGGTCTATTTTGCACCCATGAATATGTCCAACAATTGTCCAATGTCCAACAATAATATATAAACAAAGTATTTCACGGAATTGATGTGACGTGAGTGCATTTGAGTTTTAACTAAAATACTATTAAAATCTATTGTCAAAGAAGTTGTTACTACTTGGAATTCGAAGTCGCTGTTTTCATTTAAGTGGTCAGTATAATATCCTGAAGCTTGTTTTATTTGATATGATGCGGATGAATATAAACAAAGATCATTAGTGTTTAATTGCGGGAAGAAATCAAGTGATACCAATTCAATGCGTTGAAATTGTGATCGACGTGCGTTTAAGTTTTCACTTCGTACTACTCCTGACAAATGAGTTTCTTTTGTGGAATGCAACGGCGACTTTGAATTCCAAGTAGCAACAACATATTTGACAATAGATCACCGCAAATACCACATCGACCTGGATTCTGGAAACAGTATTTTAGTTAAAATTCAAATGCACTCACAACATGGACATATTCGTGGGTGCAAAATAGGCTAACGTGTAGTGGAGTGTTGCGTCTGCGACGCAACAGAAATTACGCTGTTTCCAACCATCGCGAAGTCGTGTGAACATTTTATGGTTCTTCGAGCCGGATTTGAGTAGCGCGAAATCAGTTGTGATATCGAACGAGTCAAACCGTGAGTGAAATCAAGTATCAACTACATTCATCCAAGGCGGTCTACAAGCAACATCATTATTCAGATCCAGGGTCTTCAAGCAACAGCAGCATTCAAATCCAGGGTCTTCAAGCCACATCAGCATCCAGATCCAGGGAACGGAAGCTTGCCAGACTCGACAATCCTGAAGTCCTTGCAGTACAAGGTAGGCTCGTAAAATTCACCATTCCTTCGTAGTTTCCTCCTTTCAAAATGCAAAGCCGATCCGCTCCTTCAAATCCTTCCGCGAAGGCGTCAGCCAGCCAAGATAAAGATCTCCGCGTTCTACGTCGAAAACGTGGCAACATCATCGGTCAACTTCTCTGACAAAATTCCTCGAACAATACGAGACGACAGCGGACCGTGATAGATACTTAGTACAGGCCCATCTCGATGGAACCGTTCAAGCGTGCCAGAAGTTCGATGAACTTCAAGACGCTATAGAAGAATTGGACGAAACAGAGACAGAGACCGCCGATTTGAACTTCTCAAGAAGTATTACGCCGTCACAGCGCGGGCAAAGAAGCTGATAGATGAAGATCTCCGCGCGACCACAAATACTCGTGCGACACTCTCACTTACGACATCCACATCCACGCCCATCGCAGTCAAACTTCCAGAAATGCGTTTGCCCACCTCTGACGAGTCCGTAGAGGATTGGGACTCCTTTTACGACATATTCGAGTTGACCATCGACCGAAACGAAAATTTAACACCGGTCCAGAAATTATAATACCTTCGCAGCGCGTTAACCGGAAAAGACGCGACCTGTATTCGATCTCTAGCAACGAGCAGTACTAATTACGAGGTCGCGATTGAGCTACTCAAACTCAAATTTGACTGTACACACCGTATTCTACTGCGCCACGTAGACGCGATTCGCGACATCCCAAAGCTATCACGGGAAATGCCTGAGGCATTAGGAGAACTCGTCGATACGTACAATTTACATCTTCGCGCGTTAAGGAATATGGGCGAGCCGATCGAGGCATGGAACCACCGTTTTAGTCTCGAGCATACTATCCAAAGTTAGTTACAAGACCGCGTGGCAGTGGGAGTTAACATTAACGAATAAAAAAATGTCGTATACCACTCTCGTAGATTTTCTCGAAAAACGTGCGAATTGCGCCTCAGCGGTGAAACCCGGGAAAAGGGATTACAAGGGATTACAAGGATTCGCGACAAATATCTTCGGCCTCCCAAAAAACCGGACCACCACGGTCATACGCATTCGTCACGACCCAAAATCAAAGATCGTGACCTAATTGTAAAAAATCGCACGATACCTGGGCATGCGAGAATCTCTTCGCCCGGACAGCCCCTCAGCGTTTCGATATCGCTCGAAAAACACGCTTCCACACGCTATTACATCGATCGGGTAATACACGACAACATCTATCGTCACCCAGAGCCACGCAACTTACGCGATCTTCATCATCATCGTCGTCGTCAACGCTGCCATCCTCGCCATCGAAATCCTCGCGCAGATCGGAATCCCCACCTGAACGGCCACGTACAAAACAACATGACCGGAAAATACAACGGAAGTCATGTCCGAACCGATCAAGGTCGCGATCGCCCGAGAACGAGTCGAAAATCAGATTGACTAACACCTAGAACCTTGCCAAGCGCGTTTGTCGTCGACACAGCATCAAGCGATCTTTTACTAATTGTGCAGATCGACGCACTCAATAAGGATCGGAAACCCATCCGTTGTCGAACCTTGATCGATACGTGCGTGATGACAAACTTCATCATAGAATTCGCCAAAAAACTCGGACTTCCTAAAAAATCGACTCACGTACCCATCGGAGTGCTTGATACTCTGACAACAGTAGCTAAACACACTGTCGCCGTCTCTATCCGCTCCCGCACATCAAGCTACGAACGCACGCTGACATTCCTCGTGATTAAGGAAATTTCATCGCCGGTTCCGGATCAACAGATTGATCGATGGGGCCTCTCCATCCCAAAGAACATAAATCTCGCGGATGCGGACTTTCGCAGGATTGTGCGCAGGAGCAGCCTTATCGCTGTTATGCGTTGGCCAGATAAATCTCTCCTCTCCCAACGGCCCGGATTTGTATTTGCAAAAGACCAAATTCGGATTTTTGGGAGATCAAAGAAGATCCGCAGATACAACACCTTTTGAAATTGTAAACTACCTGCGAAGAACACTACAAGACTACCACAGTCCGCAACAAACAAGGCAGGTACGTCGTCGCTCTACCTTTCAACGAGAAGGTAAAGCAATTAGGAGAGTCATGTGTAAGGGCAGAAAGACGACTTTTTGCTCCCGAACGACGTTTTGATAAAGAACCGGAACTGAAGACACAATATACCGCCGTCATCGACGAATATCTGGAGTTAGGCCATATGACAAGAATAAATACCCATATACACAACAACGGGTACTATCGATTACTCTGTGGTGTGGAAGGCGACCAGTGACACGACGAAGCTTCGAGTCGTATTTGACAGATCCGCGGAGACTACCATCGGCATCTCACTCAACGACACACTACACACTGGACCAAAGATTCAAGACGACTTATTATACATCCTGCTCCGATTCCGCATACATCAATACGTTATCACAGGGGACATTGAAAAAATCTACCGTCATTTCCTGCTTCGACCAGAAGACCGCAAATATCAAAGAATTCTTTGACATAATCACTCTGGCACTCTACAAACCTACGAACTGAACACAGTCACATTCGGTTTATCAGCAGCATCATATTTAACAATCCGATGCCTTAAGTAGCTAAGCACAGCACGAAGGCCGTCGATACCCGCATGCCGTGAAGATTCTGCAACGCGACTTCTACGTGGACGACGTGCTCACAGGAGCGGCAACAAGGGAGGAAACGTTCACATTACGACAGGATCTCACAAAATTATTACGTCTTGCTGGTTTGAACGTTCGACAATGGGCGTCCAACGACTTCCATTTGCTCCGTGGACTACCGGCCAGCAAGATCAACAACAAATTACATCTCGGTGAATCCACTACGGTCATTAATTATTCAATAAGGATAACAACCTCGATGTCTCGGATTACAAAAAAATTAATCAGTTCGGAAATCGCAAAAATTTACGATCCATTAGGACTTTTAGGCCCAGTGATCATCGTCGCGAAGATTCTTCTCCAGAAAATTTGGACCTTAAAAATCGACTGGCATGAATCTTTGCCGATGGACATCCACCAAGCGCGGGTGCAATATTACAATAAACTCCCATTACTTAATAACGTCTCATTCAGCCGCAAAACAGCTATCGGAGCAGATGCTGAAATACAATTACACGGGTTTTGCGATGCCAGCGAAAGGGCATATGGCGCGTGCGTATACATGAGAACCATCGACTCAACCGGCAACATTCAGACCGAACTTCTCGTAGCAAAATCAAAGGTCGCCCTTTAAAATCGCAAACCTTTCCTTTCTAGTCACGACGGTACGAAACGCGCTCCACCTTCAAATCGATCATTGCAGCCTCTGGACCGATTCAACCATAGTTCTCCACTGGATAAACACATCACCTCATATTCTCAAGACATTTGTAGCAAACAGAGTTGCCGAAATTCAAGAGAAAACTCGAGCATCCGACTGGCACCACGTTCGAACAGAAGACAATCCCGTTGATCTCATCTCTCGCGGCCAATCGCCAGAAGAGTTTCTGAAACCATCCAGCTGACATAATGGACCGAAGTGGCTTAGGAAACAGGAATCTGACTGGCCGAGATGGGAGATACCGTCACTTTCGGGCATACTAGACGAGCAAAAGGGGACTATCTGCCTAGCAACCGCCCCGGTCGACACGAACGTCTTAGACCGATACTCGTCGTGGGGGGAAGTTACTAAGAGTCGTCGTTCGCTGCTTCCGTTGGAAACCCAATAACATCACTAAAGGAAACACCACAATACCGAAACTTCAGCGTGTACATGACGCAGTCATTAGGATGCTGCAATGAAAACACTTCGCGTATGATTTGGGAAACCTGGAAAAAGACCGGAAGGCCCAACCGAAATTGTAATGACTGGCTCCGTTCATTAACAAAGATGGTATTCTTCGAGTCGGTGGGCGATTGAGAAATTCAGAGATGCCTTTCTCAGCTAGGCATCCAATCGTGCTACCGAAGACGTACGCAACAATCCTATTAATCAGGCACCATCATATCATGCTCCTACACTCGGGAGTGCAAGCTACCCTATATACAATACGTAGGCGATACTGGCCCATTGACGGACGAAGTCAGGTATGGAAGGTCGTAAAGGATTGCGTACGCTGCTGCCGAGCTCAACCACCAACGGTAAACTACGTAATGGGCAACCTACCTGGAAACCGGGTCAAACAAACGAGGCCATTCACAAACGTCGGAATGGATTACTACGGGCCGTTCTTCATTAAGCAGCGATGACATCGCAATCGTATGCTAATTAAGGTATACGTCGCGGTGTTCGTCTGCTTCGCGGTGAAGGCGGTCCATCTCGAATTGGTAAGCAACCTTACTAGCGAGGCTTTCATCGCTGCTCTTCGCCGTTTTATAGCCCGAAGAGGCTTTTGCTCCAATATCTATTCCGACAACGGGTCGAATTTCGTGGGAGCTTACAACGATCTGTGCGAGGTCCAGGACCTCTTAAATTCACAGGATCATCATGATCGGATTCATTCATTTTTGGCCGAACGCAACATACAATGGCATTTCATCCCACCGCAGACTCCTCACTTTGGAGGACTCTGGGAGGCGGCAGTGAAATCATTTAAAAATCATTTCAAACGCGTCGCGGGCTCCGCGCTTTTTACGTTCGAGGACATGAACTCGCTGATTATTGAAATCGAAGTTGTGCTGAATTCGCGTCCTCTTACTCCTCTTTTTTCCGATCCGAACGACTTCTTGGTCCTTCCTTCTGCGCACTTCCTCATTGGCGCATCTCTGACGAGCCTACCCGAGCGGGATGTCAGAGACATAAACACTAATCGATTGTCGAGTTGGCAGCACATCCAGCAGATGAAGCAGCATTTCTGGACTCGATGGCATAAAGAGTATCTGAACGAGTTCAACAGCTGTACCAAATGGACCAAAGGATCGCACCTCATCAAGGAAGGCATCGTGGTCCTGCTACGGGAGATCAATCTGCTATCCATGCAGTGGGCCTTAGGCAGAGTGATAAAGGTTCATCCCGGATCCGACGGCATCATTCGTGCCGTAACAGTCAAGACTGCCACAACCACACTTGACCGGAGTATCAAAAAATTGGTGTCACTCCCATTCCAGTCCAAGGACGACAACATCCAGGAGCCTGCATGTCATGAAGAGATCATAGCTGATCATACAATCACATAACACTGCACACACTCACACATTCATCACAACTCTCATTCTTACACATCTTCCCTTCGATTTTCTTTGTTCATCGTAATACTCTCAACGGGGGGAGGATGTTAAGCAACACATCTGTCGACAATATCTCAAAAAGGGAAAGCATCGACAAATAGCTCATTATAAACCGGGTCAAGATTTCTAACTTTGTTTTTTGAATATTTCTACAAATCTTGATTCGTCGGTAGAGACAATAACTTTATGAAGCCATTGAACATCTATCGCGTCCTTCTCAAGTCAATGTTTTCTCGCCGACGACCACGGCTTAGAATTTTTATATTGCTTCTTTCATCATGTAGTGTTCGCTTCAGAGTGCTTTATAAGTTTATTGCCTGTTGCAACGGTCCGGGTTCGAGGCAAGCGGAACTTCGCGGCGGTCACTCAAGGGTATGTGTTATACCTGAGAGTGACCGTCAGCTTGGGGGTGGTCATTTCACACGTCTCTTTCCACAGTCTTTTTGTTAACCATTCATCTCAAAATCAACCACCACCCTCGCGATTTTCGACAAAATGAGTTTGACCAATCCGCATGTCTGAACCCAAAAACACGCCTCATCCGAGGCAACGACGAAGGAAACTCTCGAAGACAAGTCAGTTCCTCGTCAGTTCGCAAAAGGAGTACATCATTAGCTCACACAGTTCATCATTCAATTCCACGATAGTTCTATCATTTCACTCGCACACCAAACACTTTCACACTCCTTCAACTACGCATAATTTGTACTATTTTCGATTCGTTTGTTATTTCGTTAAATTTGTTGTTGCACAAACCCACCCATACTCATTTAAGCACCCCTTACCTGCGTAACAGTTCGTAAGGAAATCACGCTGTTTCCAACCACCGCGAAGTCGCGCGAACACAATTCTCTTTTGAAGGGTGTACGAATAATTCTGTGACTCGCTGTACACCCAATCATTTCTCATTTTTCCAAATCAGCGTTGACAATTGTTATTGCATCCTTTGTCATAAATGAAGGAAATTCTATGCTTTCCGATATTGATAATTTAACCCTTTGCACTCCGTTGTCGCATTTTAGTGACATTTTTCTATAATTTTTGAAACGTTAACGATATCGGAATGAGGTTTGAACTGAAAATCGTTAAAAAATAACCTCTTTGTAGTGATATATTTCACTACCGAAATTCATATAACATGAGATGTCGAAAATGGATACGCATTTCACTCATGATTTTTTACTGTGAGAAGTCACTGTGTTCACTATACTACGATCTTATACCCACGAAAATCTGCTCTAGACTGTTCTCCATCAGCTAAGCTCAAGTGCATTGGTCCCTTATCGCCGTATGTTTATAAATCGACACATGAAATGTATACACAAAAGTCGGCACGAACTTATGGGATGACCTAATATATTATAATATATTTAATTGCTTAAAATAAATATAAAAAAATATACAATTGTTATCCTTGAGGAATAAGCTTTCGATCAAGATATAACATGATGCCCCCCTGCTCTTTGTCCCAATAACTAAAGAGAAGCCAAAGTGTTTATATCATACTTTAAAGTTTATGTTTTTTTATAGAATTTAAATTGCAAGTTCAGAAGCCATTTAGTTTTCAAAGGATACAGAAATGGCAAATAATATTATTAGAAATTGTGTCAAAATCTACAGTATTTATATATGTATATAAATATTTAGAACAGTATAACTTTTTAAAAATTGAACCTAACGACTTGAGTTTTTTTGAGAAATTAGAAGGATTAGTATACTAGATGTCGTGTGCAAAAAATTTTTTAAAATTGCAATTGGAATCGCGAAGAAAATTGTAAAGGTCATATTTAACAACTTTTTTATCTGATAGTGAAATGAAAATTTAAAAAGTACATTTTGTAGATTTATGTCAATTATACACATGCTGAAAATTTCATCGAAATCGGTTAACGTTGCTATAAGCTACAAACGGTTAAAGTTTGTGAAAATCGCACTACATATTTTTCGACTTTCGGTTTATAACTGTAATAAATCTGAAGATTCCTACATCTTTCGATGCCTGTCGCTTGTTTCTGCATCAACCGATTGCATCAATACAAATTGAAATTTTTTCAAAATTTTTTGTATACGTCATCTAGGAAACAAATCCTAACATCTAAAAAAAAAACTCAAGTCGTTTGATCGAATATTAAAACAGTTATACTGTTCTAAAGGGTGTCCGGGTATTAAATTGGGTAACTGTACGTAATATAACATAATGCCGATACTTCAAACAGTAATAATTTACAAAGTAGGAAGAAGTAGGAAATGATTTTTACATCATTATGTAGAGGCAAGTGTCCTGAAAACATTCAAATTTGTCCGAATGTGGGATTATTTGGGACTCGAAAGATATTTCTTGTCAATTGTAAAGATTTTTGAAATTTTCTGTTTCATTAAACCTTAAATTTTTAATACATTAAGAACAATGATTTTAGATGAAACTATCGTTTCGGAAAGCAATGCTTTTTATTATAGAAACAAAGACGGATAGAAAATATTAAACAGGATCGTCAGGACATCGTAAAAAAGAAAACACATTTTTCGAGTATCAAATGTAAACTTAAAAACGTTCAACTTTAATTGTTCGATACAACTACAATTTGTATTCAATTTTATAAGTTCTTCTATTTTAGAGGTTAATGGACATTTAGAAAACAATACCAATTGAGTGAATATCGATATAAGAAAGTTCATTTTTTGACAAAATTTCACTCAAATCTTCGAATCAGTCCACTGTGCGGTGTGACAGTTAACGTGTTAAGAAATGAAGGTGATCTTCAATTTTTTAAATTCTATTTTTAACATATTAGTAAATTACAATTGTTCGCAAGCTGCTTGCAAACTGCTTGTGAAGAGACCTGACTAGTGTAAACCTTAGTATAACAACTCCTATGTCTGTTCTTATCTGTCCTTTAAACTCGTCAGAGGTCGAAAACTGTTTCTTACTTTCCGTTAATTGATCAAAGGCAATGCTGCTTACGAACAGTTAACGTGTAAAAGACTGTCCCATTCGAGAATAACCGGATTGATTCACTTCTAGTACTGGATAACTGTTCGTATTCGGTACAGCTGTGAAACTTTTAACGTTGAGGTCCTCCATTAGAAAGAGGTAGCAAGCAAAGGAAGATTCACATGCCCAATCAACACAACCAAGTTTTGTAACAATATTGTGTTTGGTATCATTTTAATCAGGAAAATCTCATCAATACTTTGATGAAATTTTTATTAACGAAAAATTGAAAATAACAAACTTTTGTAGTTTTGTTAGTATTGTCTCACGGGCATGCCGTCACTGAATTCGATAAGGAGATGCCGCGGCCGTGTCACATTAGTCCCTTGCCTGGTTCAAGGGTGGTCCCCCCTCGTGGTGGGGATAGACCATGAACAGTTAACGTGTAGATCCCAACGACTCTCATATTATAGAATCTTTACTATAGTACGAACATAATCGTCATCTATACCTGACCGAATATGTGATTGATTATTGATTTGCTTTTTGAAATTTTTGAAATATCGGTATTGCAAGATCTGAAAATTTCGATATTTTTTCTTCGAACACACTTTTCAAAACTAATTCGTATATATGATGGCGGTACGAAATGTCGGTCAACGTTTTGTTCTAAAATACCGCATTCACCTTGAAATCGTCCCATATTTGTAAACATTGTGTCACAGTAAATCGCTTGAATTTTATCGGTTAATTGGAATATTACTACCGCTTGTTCCTTACATTTCTTTATCGCAGAAAGTAGTTTTTCTCTTTGCTCATATGAAATAAGCACAGGCAATCTCTCTACCTGTTCTTTATCAAGGTATGGTAGCATTTTTTCATCCCAATGGATGGTTGCAGATTTCGGAGGGTTTCTTTGAAATGTTTCACGGAATTTTATACTACGTTCCGCGTGAAAACGATGGCGATAACGCCGGGTAGAAGATCGGTTAATTATCAGATTGTCTAACTTACGTCCCATAATCCGGCAGTAGCAAATATGATGCGAACTGCATCATGATCATTTATTTTGTATTTGTCCAAAGTTACGATAAGTTTCATACTGATAACTTACTGTTTCCCCCTTATCTCTTACGGGTTACTTGGATCTGGTACGTTAAGAAAATCAAGCTCGTCTGTAGTAGAATATTCGAACGCAGAATTTTCTGGTTTATCACTAAACGAAGTTGACATCAATCTACTAAAATTGTATGTCAATTTATATAAATAAAATTTACATACATCAATCTACAAATACGTTAAGAGAAATTTAGAAATAGAAATAATAACTTCTACTTCTGCCATCGCATCAAATCGTTGTTTCCGTAGCCCGAAAGGAAATATGTACCACGGCATCTTTTCTTAAACAAAAGAATAGAAATACAGGACAGAGATTCAGCTTGTACAAAAAATTACACAATAATCTTTAACAAAAAATAAAAATGTAAGTCAGAGATTCACTTTGAATTAAAAACAAAATGAAAATCTTCTTTCCACAAAAACACTATTTTAAGCATTTTGGCATCATTTCTTTTTATGCTTAGGTCATCTTATTATGAAAAAAAAAACAATAAAAAATATAATTTCAATGTGAACTTTACCTTGCTTAAACAAAAACAAAAATCATTTTCTTAGTACTACATATTTCTTTATGAAATAAGTTTTCTGTATATTACAGTCCGTGATATCTGATTAAACGCAATAATATTTCTTCAACATTACTCTGAACTCAACCTCAAATTAATATATTCTATTTTTCTATAATAATAGAACCTATTTGAAGAAGCTATATGCATTTGTTTTGGGTAATTGTTTATTTAGTATAAAAATATTCATGTTTTATAGAAGAAGATACAAATGTTCTTGTGCCGCAAAAAAAAAATCGAATAAGCTTTATTAATACTTTGTATGTCCACCATTTTTGTTTCTTACTTGAAAAGTACGATTTGTTATTGATTTATACAGTATGTCCAATTTAAGTGCCTAGATGTAATTATTTCTGTATCATAAGTGCGAAAAAATGTTTTAAATGAAAGTTGGATGGTATCGAGGGGGACATATAATGATGATAATTATTTGACCTTAAGATAACCTCGGAGAGTCTTGTGAAGGTCACGTTTGAATATTTAAATGGAACCCTATATTTTTTATTACATATTCTTGTAGTGTAGGGTACAGGTGCACCTGACACGGGCAGTCGGAAGTGACCCTTTGCTACGGAAGAATACGTTATTTTCCCTGTTACTGCTAATTGGAAATCATAATCTTCATAGTGTATCAAATATGATGTACTTGTCAATCCTTGGTAATATTCTTCAACCTTAGTTGAATATCCTTCAAATATAACTAAATACTCCTTAGAACCCTGACCAACTGCTAGTTTTAACCCTTGGACTGCTATGGGCGCATATATGCGTCCAGCAAAGGCTATCAGTGTGGCCTATGGACGCATATATGCGTCCGGCGAAAGTTGTCAGTGTGGCCTATGGATGCATATTTGCGCCCGGCGAAGCCTTTGGTTGTTTACTATTGTCTCATATGTATGTTCGGTAATTGTTTCTATCGTATATGTCCAACACTCGCAGAAACCACATACCTCGTTGCTTAGCAACAAGAAAAAACAAAATCTTGTTTATTTCGTTAGTTATTTTCTGTATCTTAAACTCGTTTCATCTGTAGCCATACAGTTGTTAGTACGCCGCCGACGAGATCCATACTGCGCGAAAAAGTTTTCAGTCCCCAGCGATCGCATCCGCGGGCCGTATGCTGCTCACGCGAAGCGCTTCAACTTAGAACAGCTCGCAGTCAAAGGGTTAAAGAACATATTTCAATATATTATACAAATCCCTTAGAAGTAGAGAAACAATTTGAACTTTTATATTTACATGTTAGCCTATCAGGGAGAATGACTTTGCCTTCCTCTATATCAATAGATGCAATTCCTGAATCAAGTTTTACCTCAAATTCTGAGATTCTTACTGCTCGATGACAATGCTCCGGACAATGCGAGGACTGCTCCGTTGACAATAGAACCATATGTTTCTAGTGATGTTCTATTTATATTTAATCCTTGATTTATTTTTACTGCTATAGTTCGGAACAATCATCCCTAGACAATTCAAACACCTCTGTTTTCAAAGAATGAGAATGGATGTTATTAAATGTTTTCCCACATCTGAAAATGAGATGACAAATCTTTATGAGACAACTGTAAAATTCTACTTTATCAAATAGTTTTGGTTGGATGACCTGAATTCTTTTTGTCGTTTCAGTTACATTCCGCTTAATATTAATACAACCGTCTGTCTTTCGTGGAGATTGTCTGAATGAGTGAATTGTCATTTTGACATTCAAATGCTACCAAAATTGATGATATAACGAATAAAGAAATAAACCAAGAAATAAAAAGATACATTATTTCACATAAATTGAACATACTGACTGTTCCCACGGGTTTTTGTAAACAATTGCAACTAGTAGATAATCAACTTGTCATAATAATTGGTAGACAACAAGTAGTTGATCAACCCTTAAAAATAATAAAATGTTTGTTCATTTATTAAACAAAAGTTGTTAGGGTGTACTCGAGCCCTGAATATTGCACTACGTGCCGTCTATAGTTTTCTTGACGGACCACCCAAAGGTTGATAACGGCTTTGGGACCGTAGTAATGAGTGACGCTTCTGACTGTCTTGTCTCTATGATCTGTTACTCTTTTAAAGACCACTGTCCGGTCCCAGCACTCCCGTTTCCCTTTCCTCGTGTCCTCCCTTCCATTGCGCCCTTGGCGTGTGTCTTTTCTGGAAGGAGAACTGGGTTCTTCCCGAGAGAAAGTGGGAGAGATGGGGGTGACTAACTGTTCACCGTTAGGAAAAAAACCCCGGACTTGGTGACGTCGTCTTTCGCCAGATCACCGCTTGGGTCTTCGGGGTTTATGACATGGCCTGTGTTACCGAGTCCTAATTCTATGAACTAGCGAAACATGATTAAAAAGGTGAAAAAGGGAAAAACTAATTTTGCCACGTACCATCCTAATGCTGGTGCACGGATGATACGCGCATTCAACAAAGGTCTCAAAGATATGTCATAAACCTCGGCAAGCTAAACTCTAACAAAAGTCTTGATTTCAGATCACATGACTTTGTCTATGTAATTTGAAATGATGAATTCCGTTTAGATAATGTTATCCCAGAGTTGATAGTTATGTCAAAATCCAATATTCTGGACAGTGAAGCAGGGACACAAAAACCTTCTTTCGTTAAATGTCCTTCACTATAAACAGTCAAATGATGATTTTTTAGCTCCCGATTAAACGTTAGTGTCAATCCGTAATAATTGAATTTTCCAAACGTTACCATCCCGATTCAAAAATAAGTTCTCAGAAGTTGAACTCATCTAAAAAATGGGAGTAAGATGGTTTTTACAAAATAGCCTAGTCTCAGTCAAGGAAATTGAACATGAATTGTATGATAATCTCTTTTCAACTTGAGAGCGCTGGATGGTACTGTTGTATAAGTGTGTCAAGGTTTCTGCGAAATTTTCGAGATCGTTAGCAAGACCATGTTTAAAAAACATGCATAGAAAAAACACAAACAAGAGATTTTTTATAAATGTCATGGTGACTAATCCCATCCTTAAAAACGTTAAACCAATACTTATCTAGGTAAAATTTTGGATTGAATATAGGTGAGCAGCAATCAATCTCTGTAGCCGTTGGAGATAATATCTTGTGGGTTGGATTCATAAAAAGACTTGTCCTTTATGTTTCACTGGTAGCTCATTATAACACTTTTGATCACTGAGTTTTGTTATGTTGCCAGAGTCTGGTTGACATTTTATAATATATATAACTTTACCTCGAACTAATGCGGAATATCCTGGTCCCCTCATGTAATTGTATACAAACTCTAAAGGGGTTCATTCTGTTCACGCGGTTCGCGACGTATTAAACCAGCGTGATTCCCTTACGAACTTTTACGCAGATAAGGGATGATTGACTGAGAATGGGGTTGGATTTTTGTAACAATCAATTATTATTTACAAACGAGAGTGAAATCTAAGCTATCTTAAACTAGGAATCTTTATCAATGTAAGTGTCTAGGAAGTCTGTGTGAACTCGCGTTTTTTTTTTCTAGTGTAGTGAGAGGAGTTTGTTTTTATACTGATTCTATGTCCGTCGGTTTTCCTTCACCTTACCTCGGATAAGGCGTGTCTTAGGTTTTCGAGACATGCGGATTGGTTAATGTCATTAGTCGGAAGTAGCGAGGGTGGTGGTTGATATTTTAACTGATAGGTTAGAAAAAATGCGGAAGGAGAAACAAAATAACCACCTCCAAGCGAACAGTCACTCTCAGGTAGAACACGTGCTCCCTGGGTGACCGTCGCGAAAATCCGCTTGCCTCGAAACCCGGAACGGTACATGAAGCACTCTGAGGTGAACAATACATGAAAGAAACAAAGTAAAAATTCTAAACCTCGGTCATCGGTGAAAAAACAGGGACTTATAAGGAATGCGATGGAGAATCAATGGCTTCATAAAGTTATTGTCTCTACCGACGGGTCAGGATTTGGAGAAATATTCGAACGATGCAAAATTTAGAAATTCTGACCCGGTTTATGGAGGGCTCTTTCCCCTTGGGGTAGTGCAGGTATGTGCCGCGTAACACATTCTATCAATTGATAACAAATTTCGAGCAGCTCTTTGTTCAGTTAGACAACGGTCATGAGACAGAGAATTGTATAAATTGTTAATCTGAAGTTTTATATTTTTCATAACATATAATAATTTCGAATTAGTATAAGTCATAAGGTCTAGATCAGAGCGGCGTAACTTCTTGCTCACGAGCAAATTTCCCCTCCCAAGGTACTCCCACTATGCGACTGAGGACGCGAGGATGCGAGAAGGAGTCCTCCCACCACAACTCCAGCGACTGCCTTTTGTTTATGTTTATGTGTCCTCTCCGCGTCCTATCCTGCGTTGCTCCGAAAAACTGTTAGAGCCTCCTAGTTCGACTGTCCGGGGAAAGGGCTTAGTTTATGGCACCCTCAGGTACCCGCACGCTTTCTCTTCCAGTGACCCTGGGTGACGAAGTCCAGGCCACCACTTCGCCGCCTAAATCTCGCATTCCTTACATACCATAAAACAATATTTTAAGGTTAAACATTACTTCAAACATAATTTAAAATATAATTTAAAACGTAATTTATAATAAAATATTCAAAAATTAAAACGAATACGTTTCATAAATTAGTTACGTTGCCAGTGGGGTATGGGATACCCGAGATAGAAAGAACAGAAAATTTCTTTTAACCTTAAAACTGTACATCAATCAGCAATTCACGGAACAAAAGAACATAGTATAAATAGCAGATACTGAAGATTAGCAGCACCCATCATGCTTAATAAGAATGAAATACTACTTTTAGAAGTGGTGGGGTATGTAACACCCCACCACACAGACGGCGCGGCGGGTTAACGCCATCTACATATGGTTTTTGGTACATTGTCATACCTAAGTGCCTTGCAGGTTTCTCCTTAGATATTTTTTTAATAATATAAACTAAAAGTACAGTTATAAATAAACAATATTTATTATGAATGTGGGGGGTTTTGGTATGAAAGAGTGAATGTGAGAGAGTGGTGTGAATGGCCTGGAAAGGAAGAACGAATGGAAGACGATCGTGCGTGGCGTGTTTGTTATGTTTAGACAACATGGGTTGTCAAGCCGATCGCGGCGTGTGTGAGTGTGTATATGTGGATGCGGGCGTGGAGAAAAGGAAGAAGAGTGTGAGGTGTGTGAGTGTACAAAAAAACGAGAAGCATCGAGCCGGAAGAGAGCGAATCGGAGCAGCGGTGAGAAAAAACAAGCAGATTATAAGTGAACAGCACCGGCGTCGCGTGGGGTTACTTTTTATTATAATAAACGCAAAAGTATTTGTCGTGTACTCGCGTCGGTTTGAGTTATGTTTCAAACTTGGATCACGAGAGAAAAATCGGACTGTTTTCTAACGAGGTCTGAAGCGATCCCGGAATACCCTTTCTCCAACGTTATAATATAAACGACTTGATTATGCGTTCAGCGCTCGGACTGACTCAATACTTGGTTGTTTAACGTTCAGAATGATACTGATTCGAAATTCAGAGGAAGTCACGCATCTCAGCTACTGAGGGCGGAGTTTAATTTTGGAAGTGAAAAATGGGAGAAATAAGAACATTAAGTATTGGTCGTAGGGTGTGGTGGTGGGAAGTGGTGGTAGAAGGTGGTGGTAGAAGGATGAGGTGTCGGGGTTTTGGGGAATTCCGAAAAAAAGGAGATAGGACATGAGAGAAGGAAGACACTAGTTCAGTAATTGGAAAATCGGGACAATGGTTAATAAACTGAGTTCTGGTGATGAAATTACCGAGGGTACGCGCTTAATAACGGCCCCGGCTAATCCTATGGGTCGCGGATTCTTCAGGCCCGTCTTACAATTTCCTTAAGCTATAAAATAAAAGGAGACAGGCTCGATGCGAAAATAGACAAAAAAAAAAAATATTCGGTACGGAACAGTATTTAACAAAATCCCACATGAATCTTCATAATACATACAATTATTTTCTTTTATCAAGGATGTTGTTGAATACATATTTTTCGCAAATGTTACACTTAGTTATATATTTATTATTATTTCCCACAGACATATAGCATCGTGGACGGTTTTCCTGTGGCACAGTTGTACAGGATATATAAAAATAATGTGTAAAGACCTTACACCTTTGGATCGGTAGACATTTGTAAAACAGAGTACGTGCACAATTGTCTTTGATCTTGAAATTCAAAGTCAGTTTTTTGTTGTTGCTTGTATCGTATTGTACTTGTCACGAGGACAAAAAGTGTTAAAGGAACAATAGGTCAATGTTTAGGCCTCTATAGTCCATCTAACGAAACGAGTCAGGAAATACAAACAAGTCCACGTGCTCGACGCATGGTTAGGACAGGGCCGGTTCGTTGTATCCAGATCCCTACATACTAAGGAAATAAGAAGCTACTTTCTTTAACAATAATTTCTTCACTACAATGTGGAATTATTCATTATCAATATAAATATATTTAAATAGCCGGATAATTAAAGGTACAAAAGAAGTTATAAACAATTATAATGTTTTTATTCAGAATTTAATGCACAAGCAGTGTTCAGTTCTGAAGTGCTGTCAGAATCATTTACATGTACACTAAATGGTTCTGTGGTCGTTTGAATTATGTTGTCCAACTGCCAAAATTTACTTTCCACGGTATTAATTATTGACTGCCTCTTGAAACAAATTCTTGATATCCGCAACTTCAAAGGTATCTTTGCTGCAACGTAATTTTTAATTTGAGCTCATATCATCTCAATTGGATTGAGTTAACAAGCGTGCTAACAGTTTTTTCTTTGACCATTTCGTCCACCGCGTATATATCAAGTACCTTTTGCTGCTTAACCCTAGATTACGATACTTCACTGTGAATTACGTTATTGCGAAACTTTCGTAAAATTTATCACTCAAAGAAAACCCTGTGTAACTTGAAGAAATAATACTTTTAGTGACCTTTTGGTACAAATCTTTGGAACAATTACACTTTAGAAGAACTACAGTTTAAGAAATAATTGAAACAATTAAGCAGCACAACCAGGACAAACATTAACATTATGTGTGCACCCAAAATCATTCCTAATTTTTTTTTTAACCGATGCTTCTAAATAATATTTAACAGAGAATTTTATGAATATAAGAGCTTAATATCCTGAAAATTTCAGATCGATTCATATATTTGTTCACGAGTTACAACCATAAGTATAACTGAACCTATCATTTCTTAACACACTGTATACTTATGACAACGGGCTATATGTCGTCTTCTTTAACCATCTATTACTTCCTCAATTTTACGAATTCGGAAAAATCCTTCGACAGTTACACTTCTGCAAATGTCTACTTTCAGAAAATGTAAAAAAAAGAAATGGATTTTTTTGAAAAGTCTAGACTAGAATACCCCCATAATGTTTTTTGTATTTGCACGGTATTTTCGACTTCTCCGGATCGAATACTTTTAATAATCTTCCGTTTTATCGTTTCCGATATTTTCTCCTTCGACCCTGAGCGGTTTCTTGGCATATTCAAAGTATACAATTTTTTAAATTTCGGTATCTCACGTTATAAATTACACTACCATTATAAATAATGTCCTAGAGGAGTGGATCAGGATCTTCCTAATCAATAGGTGGAAGTTTCTTTCTTGAGCGTAGTTCCATGAGTATGCTCTTCTGTATCACTGTGTTGATCTTTTCACATATATTATCCTCTTCGCAAGTATCATAATCTTCTTCAACAGATTGATCTACTTTATCAATCAGATACTCCGAAATCATTCCGTCCATTTTGAGTTTCCTTAGCGTGTCATAAAGTACCTCGGGTATTGGCGTACTTAATGACGGTATGTTGATGGTGCCTAGAGTAATAGCGGATGTTTGCTTACCACGCCAAAGTACATGGTAGTGGCACTCTACTTTATCACCGTTGTTCGTGTCTATATACAGTATGTTTTCACCGGTGTTAACCAAATCAAGCCCTCCCTGCTCGACAAGATGTACGTGCTCTCGATGAGCTGCAGGCCATGTGTAACCACAAGCCGCCCACCCATTCTTGGGTGCGGCCACGCCTATATTAGCGAGCTCACGGTCGCTACTATCGATGAGAAAATCAATGGGCAGTAGCTTGATGAATCCAAGTTCGGTCAAATTCCAAATCTCTAAATTCAATCGAAGATCTTATGTAAGATTTACCATTTTGGACATAAATGCCCAATTGGCTACCAATCAAAGTGCCAATTCTGTCTGATTTAATTCATATTTGATTCGGGACAACAAATTTGTCCCTAATTGTTGCCGTATTCCACGGCTGTGTATTAAAAGCGGGTGGAACTGTATCAACTCTAAGTTGATGCCCGCTAGTAATTGCTCGCACCTTCTGGGTCACGAGTTTATTTATTTGACTATCTAGCCGCGCACGACTAGTAGTACTAGGGTTGTTCTTCAGTCTTCTTCCACTAATAGTTGCCATTTTCAAGGTTCAAACAATTCTATTATAAATCAAAACCAAAATAATTAAGCTTCTTCAATAAGTGAAATACTTTTCTTTCGTCTATAAATTTTGAACAAAACAATAAATACAACTACAACAAAGAAAAGTGCAATGACAATGTCTAAAGTAATAAATGAAGCCTCGACAACATGAAGATCAGATGGTGGTAGTGGAGTCTGCGATGTTACTTCTAATTCACGAGACACAATTTCTGGCCCCGACGATCTTTTGGGGCGCCAAACACGCCTATGCAAACAACTATCAGGTGCTGGTGTTGTTCGCAATAATGCTGGACCTCTACAATTTTTATATGTAGCAGGCGTAGTTCTCGAAAATACTATGACAGACATGAGATGTTTCCTAGTAATGACTGAAAGAACGATGCTCCTCCGGAGACTAACCCTTTATATATTCACGGTCTACACAATTTAATAAGCAGCGACAATTAAAATTCGCTATATGCTTAAAAAACGCGTAAAGATGTTATGACTGAGAAAAAAGGGCAGAATGAACTACTAAACAGTGTAAAATGACGATCAAACGTTGCACAGCAACGAAAATAATAATAAAAAAAAAAATAATAAAGGAAAGTGCTGAAAGAATTTGAAACATTGTTATCGTAAAAAAGTATTCCCTGATAATGTACGCTCAATTTTAGGAGTAACTGTAGAATCGTCTGAGTTATTCGTTTGGTATAAAATTCTGAGTATATTTCTTAAGCTTTCCACCACTTCAACGTTTCCTGATAGTTTTTAGGCTTCAATATTTAATCCACGAAGAACCGACTAAAAATAGTGTCGCAGAAATACGGGATCATTTTTTACCCATAGCTAAGTTTATATTATACAAGCTTTAAATTTAATTTTTCCATGCGAAATATTATTTAATAATATTTACTGTAGGTGATGCACCGAAACGATTTACGTTGCGTCGATGCTTCTCGCTACGCTGCACGACAAATTAATGTTGTGCAGCAGGTTATTATTGTTAGTAGACACTAAGCTAAGATATTCGTGGTTGTTTCGATATTGTCGTTTGAAATCTAGTTGAAACGCGGTTTAAACTAAATAGAAACCTTTCTCTTGCACGAAGAGCCACGTGTACTTTCACTTTATTGTCTCACTAACTGAGGCAACACCTTGACTCACTGTCACTTTGTGTTACCTGAGTACCGATCACTGACTATATGTGATGTACTCTTTTTCCGTGTTTGTATTCGTGTATATATGCGATATACTGTCGGATACTGGTCTAATACGATTCTATATTGAGTATGTACTGTTATGTACTGTCTCTTAGATTCACACTGGTACACCTTTTCTGAGACTGCCAATATTTATACTTCTCAGAATGCCAAAGCAAAGCGGTGATTGGTGGATTTATTTTGGTGGGAGACGAAACTCCAAATCGTTCCGATTGGTGCGGGTGCAGCTAGAACTTTTCCCAATTTTCGAAGGAAAGGGAAAGCGCGGTAGTGCGCTAGTGGGAGAAAGAGCCAAAAGGTTACGGGACCTGATTCGAGGCAGGTAGGCTACCACGAGGGTTCGTGGTGTCCCGCGGTGTCGAAAACCATAAAGAAAGACTTTATGGTAAGGTGTTAACGAGCACGAAACGAGGATGCTCTAATCGAGTGTTTTTCCGTCCATGTCGTGAACAACCTTATTGTGTCACTGAGCGTTAATCAACTCATTTATGACAATGCTTGAATGTCTTGACCGTTAAGCGGTCGAACAATGTTCTCATTAGGAGAAAAGGAAAACTTTGGCAATCTGAAGAAGCAGAGACATGTAATAGCATGTATATTCCGTCGGATGGACGGAACATTTACAATATAAAGAAGAAAGGAAGGTGTTAAGAAATGTAAATATCCACATATAATACATACATACATATTGTGGTGTCGTATCGGTCCACGAATACGGGACTTGGATCACGACGAATGGAATGTCTTATACTGAGAAACTAGCGAGAATCCGGAGTACAAGTTTTATTTAATTTATTGGTAAGGTACAAGTCTCGGCTTGTGATTCTACAACAGACTCGGCTGATCGTTTTTTTTTTTTTGAGTGTATCGTTTGGTGTTCGGTGGAAGACTGCTTGAAAAATTGGAGGAGTACAGAAAATGAGAGTTGGTGTAGGCGGAGTTAAAATCTGGGGGTAGAATATTGGAACGATAGAAATTCGGTGATTGGTCTTAGGATATTTGCAAGAGGATAGGGAAAGGGTAAAGAAAATCCCAGAAGGAGAGGAAAATCGAACATCGGAGAAGGAAAACACTAGGTTGCTAATTAGAGGATAGGTATAATGGGTGGTAAAAAATGTGTTACGCTGCCGTTCGGTACAAGTTTTACGGGGGGTACGCTCGTCTAACGGTCCCGTTAATCCTCTGCGTCGAGGCTCGGTCAGGGCCGTTTTATGATTTTTTGGGAACCGTTGTTCCGTACGGAACACATATAATACATATATAGGGTAAGGTGGGGCAAGATGGGAACGCTAAGAAAAAATTGCTCTAGAATAGATATTATATTAAACAAAATTTTACTGATGTTGTATCTACAAACAATATTACATATAGTACGAACATCTGTTTATCGAAATATATTGACACGTATTAACACAAGAAATAGAAAAAAAATAAGTTTAAACATAGTGAAAATGTCCTGTCTTGCTGCGTACACCGGGCAAAATGGGACGCATCTATTTGCACATGTTACACACATACACAATATGTATCTCTGTTTTCGTCTGCTTCTCAACCCTCACATTCTAAACGCTAAACCTTCCTGTTGATTCGGAGAACAAGTGGTCACAAAAGGTACATTTGGCATCGTTGCTGTCTGTCTTTAAAGAATTTTTTCGTTTTTAAAGAACGGTAGCCTTTTCTTGCTTCTTCTTCCTTTCCCTGAGGTTGAATTTACGAGAAACGGCGTGTTTTCTCGTTTCAGTTATCAAATTATTTCGATATGGTGAATCTTAAAACTGCAGTTTTGCTACAGCGACGACCTCTTCGATTCGGTTTCGGTTGAGCAACGTGGGGAATTTTAAACTGCACTTGTTTCATTCCTTCAATTTGAAAACGAACAACCAGGAGTTGCATCATTTTGGTTTGTTGCAGACTCTGAAAATGTTGAATTGCTTACTTCTTCAGTGTCTTCCGGAAATGGTCTGTTGGTAGTTCTTGAAGGCATGAATTCACTATCTTGCAAGACTTAAAGGTCTGTTGACCATAGGTCTGGCCGTCGTGATTGAGGCTACTCGTAAAAATGCATTCCCAAATAATTTTGTAATTTGATATGTCGTGACAACACACCCTGGATTTGACCGTAGCCAGTTGGTCACCTCAACATCGCTAAGAGGCCTTATAAGCGTTATATCCAATGGTTGGAGGCGATCAGTGCAATATGGTGGGAAACAAAGCAGAATAACGCCACTTTTTCCTGCCAGATCTATAAGTTGAATGTTTTTTTGTATTGGGTTAGCTTTGGAAGCATTTGTAAACTGCACAAATCATTTAAATCGTAGAACGAATACAGGGTGCGTTCAAAAAGTTCTCACACTGGTACAATATAAAATCGAGTTTTGTAGACTAAACGAATTTTATTATTTAATGTTCTATATACATCCCTCCTCTTGCTACACACTCAACAGAACGTTCATAGATATGTTGGAAGGCCTTGAAAATCTCTTCGTGAATTATCACACTTAATTCTACTGTTACGGCGTGTTGAATTGTCCTCACATCTTCATAACGAGTCCCTTTCATTGGCAATTTAATCTGGGGAAATAAAAAGAAGTCGGCAGGTGCTAAATCTGGCGAATACGGCGGATGACTAATAATGGTCACACGTTTTGTAGCCAGAAATTGGTTGACGATGATGTACGAATGCGCAGGTGCATTGTCATGAAGAAGGAACCATTCACCCGATCGGTAATGCTCGGGACGGACACGTCGAATTCGTTTCAAAAGTCGATCCATGACGTCTCAACTCGTCAGCTATCAGTCTTACTGTTAGACATCGGTCATTCGCCAGTAGGAAACGAGCAGATTCCACATTTGCCTCGGTGCAGGATGTCGAAGAACGTCCTTCTCTTATGGCGTCTTCAAAGGACTGACGACCTTCTTTGAAACGTCTAAACCACAGAAAAACTGCTGCACGACTTAGACAATCATGCCAGTATGTCATCAATTTATATGTTTCAATTGCAGTTTTTTCACTTTTGAAACAGAACTTAATAGCGGCCCGTTGTTTCATACATGGAAACGTGACAATGCATAAAATCAAACATATCTTTAACTACGCATTACTAAAAACCAAATGAATATCGTCGACCACAAATATTATAGGGAACTCAGAGAAGTTTGTATTATTTAGTTCCATTGTAATTGCATAGATGATGTGAGTAATACGTTTTCACAAAAATCAGTCTGCGAACTTTTTGAACGCACCGTGTATATCGGACCGCATCCAGCCTGAAGGATGACACACCGCCCAAGCTCCAGGTGCACAACCGTTCATTAACTCATTCTTCATTTTCTTCCAAGGAAAAATCATCATTGGGGGCATGTAAGTTTCCGTTGTATTGAAACAAAGCTCAAGAGTTATCGTCTGTTTTTTTTCTGCCGATGTTAGAGCCCTGACTTATTTTCTGCCCTTTGAAGAGATTACTTTTCATTTTGATTTTGATTTTGGCACTAAGGATATGCCTGTTTCGTCGCAATTGTATACTAGATCTGGAGTGAACTTTATCATATAACTGGTCTAGCACTTTACAAAATTTCGAAACTACAACTCTCGCTGCTAAAGTAACTTCCGGTTTTCGAAAAGACAAATCTTGATGTCGCTTCCTAAAACCTGCAAGTCAATCCAAACCAGCTTCTCCTTTTGTTGAACGAAATCTATGCTTTTAATCTGTTGTGGTAGAGGCCAAGTAATAGGTCTTCCATTTCTTTTAGATAAAATACTAATTCTTTCTCCTCTTCCAGTGCAAACACAGTTTGGAAAGGTCTCAAACTAGTCTTCAATATCTGTTAAGGATTTTCTCGATAGAGAGCCACTTTCCTCTCCAATATGTTTTTGAAAACTTCAAAAGTTGCAGCTGCATGTCACTCTTTCTTCTGTACGTCCGTTTATGCAAATGTCTCCATTTTGCCCCAAATGTTACATCGAGACTAGTTGAATGATAATATCTTTATTTGTTCACGAATAACATTCATAAGAACGTAAATAAATACCTTAAGAAATTATCTAATTGGTAATATTCAAGACATAATATGATCGAGAATTGTCATTTACCTGTTGATGTTGAAAAGATGGTAGAAAATAAGATCACAATCGTTAGAAACAGAAAAATCGTCACTAAACGCATAAAGATGCTAGAAACTGACTGTAACTATTTTTAACTGTTTTCTCCCTCTGTCTGTTTTCAGTAACATGGAAGCATAAGAACGCAAAGCAAATAATTATCAAGTGTGAGGGCGATTTGGCGTGTAACGACGTTATTGTTTTTTTCTCATTAATAAAGAATAATATTTTGTTAGATTTTACAGAAGTTCATTGAAAATAATCACAAGTAAAAGTATAATACTTTGAATACAGAAACAATGACCACACTTTACTTGATACATGGTAACTGTTAAACTGACTCTCGCCGCATTACGTCATCTCCTGCTACATATGTACATACGTACTTCACGCGTTTTACATAGCTCGCAGGTTAAATATCCGGATAGGTGGCGAATATCTTCCATATTTAATTTCTAAAATTCTCTCTATTTCTAAATACAGTTACTCACTACAATACATTTAAGTTTATTAATTTATATCTTCACAAATTATTAAAATATTCATTCAGTTCTTTTTATTATTGAAGTAATGTGGTTACGAATAATAAGGCGTGACTAGGGTTACGCTATGTAGCCACACGGTAGTAGTGAGATCTTTATTAAACTTTGGCTGACGGCTTTGGAGGTCCGTGCAAGACTCGCTTTTTTCTTACTGCCTTTCGGCTACGTGTTAATCATCCCTGATTGGTTAACCCGTCGCATCGGTGTTAACCAATCAGGTAATTTCTTTCCGAGTTGCTGCGTGTCCCTTGCGCCCTTGGCGCGCTTTTTCGGGGACCGCAGTGCGACTTGGCGGGGGAAGTTTTTCCCGTAACGTCATTTGGCAACACAGCTGAGTTTCCTCCAGGTCAGGTACTCGTGACCTGCCGGTCCGGGCCTCGTACGGCGGACCTTTCGGAAACCCTTGGTTTATGATGCGGCAATTTGCTATTGAGGTCGTCGGAGAAAGTTTCTACGCGGACATGCATTGTCGAATTTCTAGAAATTAAATAAGCTAAAAACGGTTTCCTCAAAAATAGCTTTTGAAGCGCGCACGTCATAAACCGTGCTGGTAGTCTGCTCGCCAAATGTTCTTCGCTGTAGCTGGTCGCTACATTATGTTAAATTATTCACTATAGACAACAGAAAATTTGACATTATACAAAAATTTGATTTACGAAAAAATTATTTCTTTTTTGTTAATCGAACAAATCAGATTTTTGTAGCTTGTATACGGACTTGTGTACAGACTTTTTTGCTTGCATCGTATTCTACTCGTCATGAAGACAAGAAAGTATGAAAGGAACCATGGGTCGCAACTACAACCGTTTTCTTGGAAAATGATGTTAAAGTTCCAATAATTTTGTTTCAACAGATGACATGAAACAACGAATTAACCCCCCGTATACTGTACTGGAGTCACAGGTTTCGCAGTCGGACGCGCGTCTCGCGAGTGATAACGCACATAATGACGGGGCTGCGTGTATCTGAGATTCCCAATCAGAAGACGATCGCTTGCTTCCTATAGACCCAGCGAAAAAATAACAAACGACAAATCAGTCTTTTGTAGCGTTCCGTGGAAGACGTGTGCGATATTTCTCTTCATAAGCTTCTTTCTCTTGATATTTTGCTGTTTATATTGTTTTGTTGCTTATATTGTAAAATAAATATCCTTTTTTTATAATTCACGATTTTTATTCTTTCGTCTGCGTACAATAAAAATCTGAATGTAACCTAAAACCGATTCAGTAGTATCCGTGAGAAAAAAGCGCGGGGAGGAGAGCGAGGAGATCGTAAATATGTATTCGTAACATATCGGTGTGAATCAGAAGTGACTCCGGCATAGGACTCCGCAGTTCAGTACTCCGAGGGTTAAAAGGAACTGTTTAACCCTTCCGCTACGGTAGATTTTTATGCGTAACGTGAGTGACTGACGGTAATTTTATAAGCACGGTTGCAAAATTTCTTATTTTCGATTGATTAAATCAAGGTGCAAGTGCGTAGAGGATAAAATGAAGTATTAAATTAAGATGCAAGTGCACCAAAAGGCTCCAAAAGTACAGTGCTAGCAAATTTTCAAAGCGCCTATAGGCGCCAATAGTAACGAAAGGGTTAAATATGAATGCTGAACAAGTGAACAATGTAATGAAAAATGTAGAAAAACGCGTGAGACAATGTTTAGAATGTAATGGTGGAACGTTTGAACATTTATTGTAGATGTTCAAAAACAGTTCAATATTTCAAAACTTATTGACTTTTTCGTGATTTCACCTTAAATACCTTTTTTTATTCAGAATGACGCGAGGAATCAATTCATGTAAAAAAATCGTAAGGCTTCACCTCAAAGATAAGTGTAATTGCACTTTGCAAGTGCACTGAAGCACTTTTGTAAAAAATCGCACTACGCGATGATAGAGCTTGTTAAACTCTTACTCTTAAATGTCTCTTAGCCATATTTTCAAATAAGAATTAATAAAAGAATTGTACTTGGTCAGTGCTTGAAACTCTACCCTTGGTGTCTCGAAGTCAACTGACGATACGAATGCCAAGAGATCAAGAATGTAAACTATTAGAATATAATAGAAACGAATACACGGTTCGACACAACGAGTTATATTTGCTTAGATTTAATTTTACAACTGGATTCAAAAGGATCTGAATAAAATGTGTTTTACAAAATTAGCACGCACTATATATAATACATCCGGAAAGAAAGAAAAACAAAAAGAGAGGACGAACGTTCCTCGCACGTGCATTTATACAGATACGTTATTACCAACCTAACCTAAACTATTGTTGCTAACTTATAAGAAAAAGTTTACCCTAGCTTATTAATCATAAAATGAAATTTAGTTGCATTTCAACGTAAACATAAATGCTTTCTCTGGCCAACGAAACCTTATATATTTGGTACGGTGGCAACAGACATTTCCTCGAACGATGATAAACCGGTATGTATCCATCAATTGAACGATTAACCGGAGCGGATATATCCGCTCTCCCCGTTCCAAAGGTTAATTTTGACTTGTAATTCGATACGTTCTCTACCTCGTTTCTACAGCTTCCCTAGCGTTTTCTGGTCCTATTTCCGACAAAGTTGCTGTGGTTTATGACTCTTAACACGTTAATCGCCACGCCGATTTTGATCTACTTTTCGTTCAGCGGCGCGTTAGCATATAGTACGGGGCAAGATTAGCGAGGTCGTAAAATCGGTTAGGTATTAAAAGAAATACGAGCAAATAATGACTTGAAACCATGGTCAAGAACGTACGAAGAAATTTTTCATCCAGTGTTACCGTATCTTGTATAACTTAATAGTCTAGCGTCGGTTCACAGGGATCGGCGCGGCGTGGCGCTTAAGGCTAGAACTACACGAGCGTTTTACACGTCGTGTGTTTTCCGCTAAAGTAGGAATTGTGTGTTATAATGCAAATGACTACACAGACGTGGAACACGCTCTGACACGCTCGCGAAACGCCGCCTGTCACGTGTCGCACGCTGAGAACAAAACACGCTGGCAATGCGATACATTGTTTATTATCTGTTTGACTACATGGCAGTGAGGAGTAGAAATCTGAGAAACGTTCGATACAGAAAAATTTATTATCGAAGTTGAAAAGCGACCTGCATTATATAATATAAAAATCAAAGAATATAGTAATAGAGACGTGAAAGCAGAAAAAAGGTGTTAATTCCAGATAATTTTAGAATTAAGAGTATTTAGTAAATAAAACGTAGTTATTTACAACACAAAATTTTATTGTCCGTTTGGCTATTTCTAAACTATTTCTCAGTCGCGAGGTGTTCTGTACGATACGAGGTTCTATTTTGTTCTGTTTGATGGAGGGACGCTTTCCACTGAGGTTGACAAGCGCTTCTACCGTCATCCTGGAAAATTCCCTCCAAGTCCTATTTTGGAAGGAATTGCAGAAAAGTGGGACCTAGGATTGTCCAATTAAAGCTTGGGGCGGTTTCCTGATTGCGCAACGTCTACAGGCCAAGTGTTCGTTCGGTAAACAAGGCCTGCAGGACGTCGCAACAAAAGGTCGCAGTTCGAAAAACCGACCCATAAATCCTAGGTCCCCCTTTTGACTGCGTGTGGACTTACGATACGTAAATTGCCGTTGAGATGGTCTGGCCGGCAATCCTTCGACAGAAAGTTCTTATTGTTTTCCAGCCAGACCCAAGTCCGTGAGAAAATATACATCCTTTGAAAATACTTGACTTTCTCAAAAATGGCGATGTCCTGTGTCGACGCAGCGTAAACCTGAACACATGGCCTTAACAAAAGGTATCCAAGCTGTAGAAGATCCATTTTTGTACTGAAATGGCTCTTCCTGAATGCAACGTGCACACAGTGTGTAAACGCCCGCAAAACGCTCGTCCATATTTCGGCGGAGAACATGCGGCATGTAAAAGACCTTAAGCTATGTAAAGTCACTCACAGAATTGAGCGTACACTCATGTTGGTAGCGAAAATTGGCGGGAGAATGGATAAAAACATACATATTTGAATGTAAAAATGCAATATATATTTATTCGTATAGTTTAGGGAACGATTAGTAAAAAAATTATTGAAATAACATTAACTGTTTGCTTATATTTAACTGAAAATGTAAAAATACTGGTATTTTACTAGCACAAAATTGAACGTACATATACATACTAAAATGATTTATTTATACAAAATTAATATTTTGTTGCATAACCTTTTGCGTCTGTAACTGCTTGCAATCGTCGTGGCATTGATTCCACTAGATTTTTGGTTACTGATTCTAAAATATTTTTCCATGTATCTTGAATTTTTACTTTAGCGTCTGTTTTGTTTATTATTTGATAATTTTTCAATCTAATTTTAAGCTCTCTCCACAAATGCTCTATAGGGGATATTCAGATCAGGAGACTGTGGCGGTGTTTTTAGCAACTTGGGTACATTATAGAGTAACCGTTCCTGTACAACACGAGAG